>NC_134698.1:73992531-74122531 GCF_050947455.1 Rhinoderma darwinii | reverse complement strand
TTTTTCGATATACTGAGGAAATACCGAATTTTCCTTGTGCCGCCAGCCTATAATATAGGAAAGGCCTGTCTACAAAATAGAATCACACTACCCCACCCAGTGAGAAAGCGCAGAAAAACTTTGGCGCACCATTACCAAACTATAAGTCCAAGTGAGACCTTTCGGCACATCTGATTGGCCAAGAGGCTTTGACCAGGGTGATAAGTAGCCCCTTAATTGGAGGCACATCCATTTGTTGGGCATCTCCCCTATCAGTCGAGGGTCTGTCTGGTGATAATGCTCTTTAATTAAAATGTAGTCAGATTGGTCCGGTTACCTCGCGATCCCAGTGGCCGTCAGGATTCTGAATTCTTCTTGATAAGGAGGACTTTATTAGGCCTTATTCAGACAAACGTGGTCCACGTCCTTGTGCTATCCGTTAAAACAACGGACAGCACACGGACCTATGCAATTCAATGGGGCTATTCAGACATGCAGTGTTTTTACACGCAGCATTTTCGCTGGGAGAAACTCATTGCACGTCCTATTCTAGTCCGTTTTTGCGGACCACGTGCTCATTGAAGTACTTTGGGTGCGTGAAAATCACGGACAGCACACGGACGTCATCAGGCAAAAGTTGCTAAAGTAAGGCAGAGAAAAAATAAATAAAAATGTGCACCAACACGGACATTAAAAACTGATGCTACACGGAACAAACAAACTGATGGCGCACGGAACTGCAACGCATGAAAAACGGACACGTTCGTGTGAATCTAGAATCTAGCCTAGATGTGTAAAGCACACCGGACTTCCCCCCCTTTAATGCAAATGGTCTAAAAAACACAGCCCTCAATATACAGGAAAACAATACAGAGACTAATGTATGTGGACGTTCCCAGCGTCTTCCTGGCACAAATGCCAGATGAGATCCATAGGTGAATGGCTGTCACTGATGTGGATAATCCGGTCATGTGGAAACGAAATTAATCTTCCGGCTAAGTGAAGTTTATATGCAGTAAAACATTATCCCTCCCTTCCCCCACCTTATATGTAGAGAACAACACGACCTGCCGCCTGTCTATGGAGCTCTGCAGCAAATCAATGCCACGGCTGCAGCTTGACCCAGGAGCTTACTATCCACTATTATTTCATACTGCAATTTTTCTACTTTGAAGTATATGTCATTTGGGCTTTAGGACTGTAAACAACACTTCCTGATGACAACACTTCCAGTCTTGTACTCAGTTTTGTCATAGGGAACGCTGTAGGGATCAAATTACAACTCACATCCTTGTCCAGATATTGTGGTTTGGGTGTAACGGTTTTTTGTTTTGTTTTGTTTTTTTGTAGGCTTGTGCTTATTGACAGCAGCGAATTTGAATAAACGGAGATGCAGTGTAAAGCATGGAAGAAGGACTGAGCTGCAGTGTAAAGCATGGTGGAAGGATAAAGCAGCAGCCTGAGCAACTAATAAGGCAGGGAATGGAATTCAGACTACATTAGTGTGGCCTATGACAACAATGACTGTCAGGAACACTTTACCAGAAGTATTGTAATTATGTCCTGAGATCAATAAAGCAGTCAGCAGCCCAAATAATCAGATAAGAACATCATTTATAAAACACACTGTCAGTATGTATATGTTTTTGTTTAAAAACTTGGCTGCCACTGTTATACATAGGTGACGGTTACCCTTTAAGGCCTTATTCACACGAGCGTATTTCACGTTCGTATTACGTGCGTTAAAAACAACGGACGTTATACGGACCTATGCAATTCAATGGGGCCATTCAGATATCGTGTTTTTCACGTGGCGTGTGTCCGCTGCGTGAAACTCACTGCATGTCCTATCCTTGTGCGTTTTTTGCGCATCACGCACCCATTGAAGTCAATGGGTGCGTGAAAAACCGGACAGAACACGGATGGCCCCCGTATGCTGTACGTGATTCATGCAACAGTTGCTAAAGAAACAATATTATTTCAGTATATTTTGCGGACGTAAAAAAACGCATGACATAAGCGTGTAAAAAACGCAGACGCGCACGCAAAAAACGCACATGTTTGTGTGAATAAGGCCTAAGAAAAAGATTGTGAAAAAATGTAAAACTGCTCATTCATCCAGAATCTCATAAAACCAGAAACCAAAGACGGAGCAGAAATAACCAATTACAAGACCAGCAGATTTTGCATTTACAGATACATTTTATATCCTTTTTGTATGACCGTCTGATAATCCGGCACCTCACTATTTCCATTCATGCCAGATTAAAGGAATTTTTATTAGTATTAGAATCTACGTAAATATCTATAATCCAGTTCCCTTTGCGATTAATCCAGGCGCATTAAGCAGAGTTTGACAAACTTAATTCTGTACAAACGCATTGTGGCGAGATCCGAGGTATTTACCGTCTAAGTACTCATTACCGCCTATTCATTTGACATTCACCGGAATGGCAGATCGTCGCACCCAGGTGTGTACTTTACAATTTAGCATTAGTTAATGAACACCCATATTATACTATTACCAAAATACAATTTGCATTTTTTCATTAAAAATGTCACAGGAAGTCCAGTCTCCCGACGCGGCGGCAATTGAAGTCACCGCCAGCCGGCTATACTTTTGATATTAATTAAAGTGAAGGATGACAGCGACATAAAAAAAATGGAAGAACAATTTTGCAGCTTATAAAAATGACCTTTTCTCGAGTGTTTGTTCTTCTGTAAGAACTGGTCATTACTCGAAATTACTGCAAATTTTCAATAAAGCTTCAACGCCGGAGTCAATTTGTGACTTTAGACAGAGAGATATGTTTTGTAATGAACAATCTACTATTATCAAAGCCCTTACTTTATCACAGCCGGGAGCCCAGAATTCAGAGAGCCAGATTAAAAACAAAGGTAGCAAGAAAAAGCGCGTAGCCTTTATACGGCTCTATGCCCGCGTTTGATATTTCCATCTCTTTCATTGTAATCACCCGTGTAGACAGAGATCATCTTAATATTGAAATATTCCGGGCGAGGCTTCAAAAGGGGCCACGAGGCGGGTTGTTAATCAGAGGGTTTGGCATCACGGGCAGGTGTTGCCGCTGCAAGTTGCACTGTCTGTATTAGCCTGATGAAGAAACGCGTAGCTTGTCGACCCTGCATACCCACATTAAAATGATGAACTTTGCTTAGTCTATTTGCCTCCACTAGCAGCGCCACTTTGGTTGCATTCTTTTCTTTTTGAGTTACATAGGTGTTAACCTGGGCAGGGCAAAATGTGACTTTGTTATGGAGATGGTCAAGAGGTGAATTATTTATAGGGGAGCAGTCTGCTTGTACAAGACAGATCTCTTCAGAGCGAGGGAATCTATTCGATCGATGGGTGCAATATCCAGTGCCGCTTCCTTTCACCCTCAATTACGATTATGGGGAGTACGAAACGGATGTTAGGCTTTGTTCACATAAGCAGCGTTTTCCGTTTATACCAGATACCACCAGCGTCCGATGGACCCCTTTGACTTATAACGTGGTCGGTCATGCAGCATTATTCTTCTCGCCCAATCTGAGGGAATTTGCGACGGAAGTGCTTGGCTGTTTCCGTCATCTCCAAGGCTTTAATAGGATCGGTATTGCGCAAATCCTCCGCTGCTGCTCTATTCAAACTCCTCTTCACAGCCATCATGTGGTGAGAAAGAACAAGGGACTTGGAACCTCAGTTCTAGTGAACACTGGGTCCCCAGTAATCACATTTATCATCTATCATGTGAATAGGTTACATATGTCCTAGTAGATCTGTGGTGATGGCCTCTTCAAAGGAAATGCAAATATCACAACCCCTTGTTCTCATTTAAGGTAAAATTCACTTATTTTGAAAAATATTGATCAAATTTCTCAGCTAAGCAGACATTTATTCCCCTTCATGGCTTAACTGTGAGGAAGTTCCTTCTTTCATTATTATATGTGAACGAATGAGGGAGGCTGCACCACGACTCACTACACTGGGAGAGACAGGGAGGCAGTACTATCTGTACCTAGTGTCTTTATAGAGAGCCAGCAGTAGAACTATCTTCACCTACATCATTACAGGAAGAGACAAGGAGGCAGTATTATCTGTGCCTACATCACAGGGAGGCAGTATTATCTGTGCCTACATCACAGGGAGGCAGTATTATCTGTGCCTACATCACAGGGAGGCAGTATTATCTGTGCCTACATCACAGGGAGGCAGTATTATCTGCACCTACATCATTTACAGGGAGAGACAGCGAGGCAGTACTATCTATACCTACATCCTTCATAGAGAGAGACAGAACTATTTGCACCTGCATCATTACAGGTAAAGACAGGGACGCAGTACTGGATATACATACATTATTGACAGGGAGGCAGTACTATCTGTGCCCACATCCTTTTTAGAGAGAGACTGAGAGGTAGAACTATTTGCACCTACAATCATTACAAGGAGGCAGTATTATCTGTAACTACATAATTCATAGAGAATGATGGGGAGGCAGTAGTATCTGTACCTACATCATTTACAGCACGAGACAGAGAGGCAGTACTATCTGTACAACTTAGAGAGACAGACCAAAAAGCAGTGCTCTCTCTGTCTATATCACTTAGAGGATGGCAGTACCATCTGCACCCACATTTACAGGGAGGGACCGAAAGGCTGTACTACTCGTGCATACATTACTAGAGGGAAGGCTGAGAGGTAGTACTATCGTTGCCAACATTACTACAGGGAAAACAGGGAGGCGGTACTATCTTTGTCTACATCATTTACTGGGAGACAGTACTATTTGTGCCTATATAATTTTCAGGAAGAGACAGTAATGCAATACTATATGTGCCTACATAATTATAGGGAGGCTGTGTGATTTGTCACTACATCATTTACAGGAAAAGATAAGGAAGCGGGACTATACATTGCTACATCATTTACAGGGAGCAAGCACGGCGGCTGTGCTGCCGCAACGCCAAGTGTCCTGTGTTCGTGTCTAGTCGGCGATTCAACCCTTTTACAAAATCCTTCTTATTCCACTAGTAAAATGAGACTGTGTATATCATCCTTATCCTGCCAGCTTCCCTCATACGACCCATAAAAGATTAACTTTATAAAATAAACTCAGTTTATTCAGGACCAGACATTTAATTTTGTTTGCCCCCCCCCCCCCCCCTCCCCCAGCAGCACCTCTTCTGACAGCAGAAGTCGGGGTGAAGCGTGTGTAGCAGCAGCGTCTTGCGCCACATTATTCTCTGTACAAAGGACAGAATGGGGACAATGTGACCTTTATTAACCAACTGAACTGTCATCGCCACCGCAGGTATAAAACTAATGACCAAGTAAGTAGCGCTCCGGAAGTATGACAGGTTACAGCAACGTACAGAAAACTTCACTCTGGAAAGAAATAATGCAGCAGCTGAGACCACCGGGACTTCATTACTAGAAATTACTTGTATCGGCGGTATTAAGTGTTTATAGACTCCAATCACAGAAGAATGAAATTGGGTGAGAACAAGGCAAAAACAGGGGAGCAAACTGATGCCAAAGATTTAGATCAGCCCGCCCATTGACTTCCATTATTAAAAAAAAAAAAGCAAAAAAAAAAAAAAACACAGCAGACATAACCCTGTAAAACATATGCCACGCTCCTGCCTAAATATGTAACTATCCATACAAAAAAAAAAAATTATTATGAAATATTAACATATTCTACTTTTCAAACAGGCGAACGCGCAATAGACTGACATTTCCGGTTTTCTGCTTGCATATATAGACTGGGACAGGGTCTGCAGAGTCATCATTAGAGGGTGGGGGATTTAATGCTCTTATGTACCGCTGCAGGCCTAGATAACGCAGGATAGTAATACTATACACACATATAAGGGTCTGTATGCAGCTCCCCTGCCCCTCCCTGGTAAGAGGATGTATTTCATCTATTCCTGGTTAGTCTATGGACATTTTTCTGTCCATTAACGCCTATTCATTACAGCCGCCATAAAGTACAAACTAAAATAACATGGAACATTCCCTTTAAAATGATGACATAAAAATAAATCTACAACAGCAGAAATCATTTACCTTTGTTTTATTGAGGACTTAAGAGAAAAAAAACAAAAAAAAAACATAGCTTTCAAAAGTCTTCGCTATGGTGAAAACCAGAGGAGCCAAGAAGCCACCACAAAGAAGCAGCTTACTGCCTGTAGTTTCGGAGGTGTTTACTCTCAGCCCCTCCAACACTGAACTGGTTAAAGCTTTTGTGTGGACCCGTAAACCTCCGAACTACCAGTGACTGAGCGTGCTGTACTAGTCCTGTGATTGATGGTCTTAAAATATAGATTTCTATTTACACGAATATATTAACTTCAACTAACGGCTTCTTTCTTGTCTTCAACTGAGGAAGCAAAAGTTGTCTTAAAACAAACCTAATTATCAAAGTCTGAGTACAAAACCGGACAAACTGAAGTTTCGCTGAGTGCGGATTTGGGACCTTGTTTAAAGCGGTTGTGTGAGATTAGAAAAACATGTCTGCGTTCTTCCAGAAATAGCGCCCCCCTGGCCCATAGGCTGCGTCTAGTATTGCAATCAAGTGAGTAGGGTTGAGCTGCAATACCAATCACAGAAAAAAAAAAGCGGTACTATTTCTGGAAGGCGGCAAACATATTTTCCTAACCTCATACAAACTCTATAAAAAGGTGGAAGCCTAAATTAATTGATTTTACTTAAAAGAGAACCTTTCACCTGTCCATACAGCAGAGTGCGGCATGTAATGGGCCGGGCTGCACAAACACTGTTTCAGTTGAAATTGTTTTTCTAACTTCCTCCGTTATTTACATATCGATGCCGTTATATTTGGCGCCCGATATGTAAATAAGCCCCTGAACGGTCAATGGGGCGTTTCTATTTGACTAAATGGCAAGGGAGCGTGATGTCTCCACTCTGACACTGTCCAATCAGCTACGGACCGCGTCAGGACGGCTTGTGCTGTGTTCCCTCCCGCAAGAACGAACACACGCACGCACGCACGCACGCACGCTCTCTGCAGAACCACCAGCCGGTGTGTGTTCTCGCGTAAAGAAACATAGCGCAAGCCGCCCTGACACTGTCCGTAGCTGATTGGACAGTGTCAGAGCGAAGAGATGACGCCCCCTTTCCATTTAGTTAGATAGAAACGCCCCATTGACACTTCAGGGGCTTATTTACATATCGGGCGCCAAATATAACGGCACCGATATGTAAATAACGGAGGAAGTTAGAAAAATTATTTCAAGTGAGACAGTGTTTGTGCAGCCCGGCCCATTACATGCTGCACTCCGCTGTATGGACAGGTGAAAGGTTCTCTTTAAAGGGCAGTTTTCCCTAAAATTACAAAATCACCAATAAATATAAGCTCCTGTCTTCTTCTGCCAAGTGGTCTACTTTGATCTTAGTTAGATTAGTTTCTAGGACAACGGAGTCATCAAGCTTTCCAGAAATCCTGAATGGCATGGCAGCCATATTGTTTGTCATCCAGATATAACTAAGATGCACTGAACGTATATTGGAATGACATTTCTTGGGGCTTTTATGGGTAATCTCTCTTTAATAAGGGGCAATAAGTGCCAAAATTGGCAAATTTAAAATAATAAAAAAAAATATTTTACTTTATATGATTTATAATGTTATTCTTCTAGGAGCATCAATCTATGCCTTGAAGACAAGCATCAAGATTAGGCAACAATCCGCCCTCGGCATCAGTAGTAAATTCTGCCGTCTGCTGCTGGTCTTGGCCGCCATCGTTGTCTATTTCCGCTCTATGCATTTAAAGTCAACATTAAGATACAAAACAAAAAAAATCGTAAGCAGCAACATCTCCTCCTGCAGAAACGTTAACAAGGGGAACACAGCGATGCAGATGCACGGTCTCAGAAACCTCTGCTCTTCTCCTTCGAAAGTCAAAACCAGTTCACAATTGCACTTTTGCCTCCTGGCTGCTTTATGCAAGGACATTATTTGACATCGCTACTAGCGTCATCTTCTGCCAGGGCGCTGTCACTCTCAGACTTGGTCCCGTTGTACAGAGAGTCTTTTCCGTTCAGGTAGCCATTTTCAGTGATCTCCGTGATGGTGAGGGTTTCTTGTCTTTTCAGTTCGCTGGCTTCTGCTTCTTCATCATCAAGGTTTCTCAGTACCAGGGGAAGTTTGGTGTCGGAGGCAGTGTTCTCCAGGAAGGCGATGTTGCTCTCCTCATATTTGGGCAGTGGATCACCATCCTCCAGGTGCTTGGTGTACAGCTTGCGGTTATCGGAGGCGCTTTTTACAGCTTTCTCCAAAATTTCTTTCTCCACGAGGCGCAGCTTGATGGCCATGGCTGCATGCAGAGAGAGGTCACCGCTGTCCAAAAGCTGCTGATCATCCTGGAATTGGACACAGATGAGAGAATTCAGAAACACGTCAATCATCAGTTGTGATACATCTCAGACTAAGAGTGGACAATGTGGTGGAGTATAGGGGATAGTCGGCTCTCCTGTGTGGTGTAGTATAGAGGAGCTGTCAGCTCTCCTGTGTGGTGTAGTATAGAGGAGCTGTCAGTTCTCCTGTGTGGTGTAGTATAGAGGAGCTGTCAGCTCTCCTGTGTGGTGTAGTATAGAGGAGCTGTCGGCTCTCCTGTGTGGTGTAGTATAGGGGATAGTCAGCTCTCCTGTGTGGTGTAGTATAGAGGATCTGTCAGTTCTCCTGTGTGGTGTAGTATAGAGGAGCTGTCAGCTCTCTTGTGTGGTGTAGTATAGAAGATCTGTCAGCTCTCCTGTGTGGTGTAGTATAGAGGATCTGTCAGCTCTCCTGTGTGGTGTAGTATAGAGGAGCTGTCAGCTCTCTTGTGTGGTGTAGTATAGAAGATCTGTCAGCTCTCCTGTGTGGTGTAGTATAGAGGATCTGTCTGCTCTCCTGTGTGGTGCAGTATAGAGGATCTGTCAGCTCTCCTGTGTGGTGTAGTATAGAGGATCTGTCAGCTCTCCTGTGTGGTGTTGTATAGAGGATCGGTCAGCTCTCCTGTGTGGTGTAGTATAGAGGAGCTGTCAGTTCTCCTGTGTGGTGTAGTATAGAGGATCTGTCAGCTCTCCTGTGTGGTGTAGTATAGAGGAACGGTCAGCTCTCCTGTGTGGTGTAGTATAGAGGATCGGTCAGTTCTCCTGTGTAGTGTAGTATAGAGGATCTGTCAGCTCTCCTGTGTGGTGTAGTATAGAGGATCTGTCAGTTCTCCTGTGTGGTGTAGTATAGAGGATCTGTCAGTTCTCCTGTGTGGTGTAGTATAGAGGATCTGTAAGCTCTCCTGTGTGGTGTAGTATAGAGGATCTGTCAGTTCTCCTGTGTGGTGTAGTATAGAGGATCTGTCAGCTCTCCTGTGTGGTGTAGTATAGAGGATCTGTAAGCTCTCCTGTGTGGTGTAGTATAGAGGATCTGTCAGTTCTCCTGTGTGGTGTAGTATAGAGGATCTGTCAGCTCTCCTGTGTGGTGTAGTATAGAGGAGCTGTCAGCTCTCCTGTGTGGTGTAGTATAGAGGATCTGTCAGCTCTCCTGTGTGGTGTAGTATAGAGGATCTGTCATTTCTCCTGTGTGGTGTAGTATAGAGGATCTGTCAGTTCTCCAGTGTGGTGTAATATAGAGGAGCTGTCAGTTCTCCTGTGTGGTGTAGTATAGAGGAGCTGTCAGCTCTCCTGTGTGGTGTAGTATAGAGGAGCTGTCAGTTCTCCTGTGTGGTGTAATATAGAGGATCTGTCAGTTCTCCTGTGTGGTGTAGTATAGAGGAGCTGTCAGCTCTCCTGTGTGGTGTAGTATAGAGGAGCTGTCAGCTCTCCTGTGTGGTGTAGTATAGAGGAGCTGTCAGCTCTCCTGTGTGGTGTAGTATAGAGGAGCTGTCAGCTCTCCTGTGTGGTGTAGTATAGAGGAGCTGTCAGCTCTCCTGTGTGGTGTAGTATAGAGGATCTGTCAGTTCTCCTGTGTGGTGTGGTGTAGTATAGAGGAGCTGTCAGCTCTCCTGTGTGGTGTAGTATAGAGGATCTGTCAGTTCTCCTGTGTGGTGTGGTGTAGTATAGAGGAGCTGTCAGCTCTCCTGTGTGGTGTAGTATAGAGGAGCTGTCAGTTCTCCTGTGTGGTGTGGTGTAGTATAGAGGAGCTGTCAGCTCTCCTGTGTGGTGTAGTGTAGAGGATCTGCTGCTGCGGGGACACCCTGTGAGAGGACTGTACCTCTACTGTGGTTCTGTAAGTTTTCAGCAGGAGTGAAGCCCTCGCCTCCAGGAAGGTCCACAGTTTAATCTCATTGTCCCAGCTCACTGGAAACTCGCTATTCCCCAGGGTGAAGATCTTATCGATCGCATGGTCTCCGATTAAGTGTTCTTTTAACTCCTCTGCGAAAGACGTAAAATGAAAGGTCAGCGTTGAGATAACCTGCAAGATACACTTCGGCAGAGCTCTTTAGGGATTATGTGAACGAGACCTTCATGTCGCTCATCCCAGTATTCACGGCCTTTGTAAATGATAGAATAGCAACAAAAGAACAGATGTAGGATGATTACTTAGTCATTATCTCCTCTGCAGGTTGTCAGGGCATGCTTGGAGTTGTAGTTTCACAACAGCCGGAGAGCCACCGCATTAACCATGGTCTATGGGTGTAAGGCCAGGTTCCCATATATCCGGCGTGATACAGAAACGCCATAGGAAAGCATGGATTCAGTTCTGTCATCAATTTGCCCATGGGTGCAGTTCTGGCATCAGTTGCATCTGTTTTTACGCCGGATGTCTACCATTGCCGGACAGAAAAACGTTGCATGCATGGTTTTCCTGTCCGGCTATAGATGGCGGACTGGTGCACAAAGTTTTATCGGTTCCGTCTGGCCAGACGCAGCGGATATACGTATGTGAGCCCATTGTAAATCTCCCGCCGTGCTTCCAGCCTCCTATATAGCATACAAAGAAAGGTGCAGTGCCAGTAAGACCACCCCAGCCATCACGGATGCCAACCTGATCTACATATAATATATATATATATCTCTTACCTTCACTCATGCAGAAGACTCGCAGGAAAGCCAGAAGCTGAGCAGATATTGGAGGCTCGATGACATGCAGTGCAAATACACTTGACCTGTGGAGAGGGAGATAATATAAGGCAGTGATCCATACAATAGTGCATTAAAAGCCAAGGCCTTACATAGCTATGGGAACACGTAGTATTATAAACATCAATACATGGGGGGTGCACCATCGTTCCTGCTGTCAGGGGCACCTCACTGTTCTGCCATTGTCAGGTCCATCAAGACCAAAAAGGGGCCGTTTGTTACACCGGAACGTTCTTATTGCATTGCCTCGGAGAGTCCTAGTATCCGCTCTACATTCATTACATCAGGGAACGGCACAGTATTACCAAGCTTACTGCACTGGATACATATCCCAAAGGTGTAGCACCTCTTAATTGTATTCTTCAATCCTGATGAGTGGGAATTCTCCAGGCGAGAACCGTTCTGAATAGAAAGCTAATGGAATCTCTCATTAGACAGAATGACCTATAGGATTATTAGATTGTTAGCTCTGGTGAGCAAAATAATACCGCAGAATATGACGCTTTAACCTTCTATCCCGTTTATGTGTAATCATTAATAAACATTCATTTCTTTTAAACATTTAAAGAAGTACTACCCGAATATAAAAAGACCCTATAGAAGGGGTTCCACGCTTTGGACAATCCCTACTTGTTAGTAAGGTCCATTGACAATAAGCTGATCACAAAGTCTCCCCCTGTTGGCACCACTAGCGATCGTCTAAATCCTGTGGGGAACCGGTCAGTATTCTGCAGCGCCACCACAGGAGAAATAAATCATTACACAGTGCCTATTCATATCAATGTGCTGTCTGTATAATGCAGGACAGGCCAGGTCCTCCAGAGTGAAAGACGCTCTTGGGAAAAACACTCTCCACTCTGACCAAGAGAGGAGGGTCCTGAACAGAGGACCCCCCAATATTAACTCAGAATTCCCTAATAGGATGTATGAAAAAAAAAAAAAAATTCTGAACTTAACAACCCGTCATACACATTAAAAAAAAAATTCAATCCGTTTTCGAATATCTTCTTTCTATGTCGAGATATGATCACTTGAAATTGGAGGCCCAAAGCCTGAGGCTGCACTACTAAGAGTTTCTGATAATATATCCCTTACTGATTTCTGTCAGGTGCAATGTTGTCATGGAGACCTTGTGTGTTGATCCAGATCATAAAAACTCATGTCCCCCCCACATATCTGCCACTATTCAAGCCAGGTAGGATGTAGATGTGGTGTTTAGCGATTTGGATTCACACAAGGTCTCAGCAGATTATGATCAGAATCTCTCAGTAGTGCAGCCTCAGGCTTTGGACTTACAACCTTAAGAAAAGTAAGATTTTAAACAACGTAAACATGTCTTTTGGGGTCTTAAGTCCTCTCATAGCAACATTATAAAAAGGTTCATAGCCCCCTTCAGCCCAATACAGGTTAAAAGTACAAACAAGTTTCCAGAGCTGCAGATGTAGCTGAATTTGTCATTTTATCTTTCTGGGGCTCCATCATTTTGCGCATGATGATATGATCCTTTCAGTTCATTGAAGACTCAGGGTATGTTCACACAGCAAACGTAAAAATAATACGGAGCCGTTTTCAAAAGCAAATGTTTTTTGAGACTTTTTTTGCGCCCGTTTTTTGGAGCGGTTTTTCTATGGACACAATGAAAAACGGCTCAAGAAGTGACATGCACTTTTTACGGGGCGTTTTTTTTACACGCTATTTTTTTTCCCAAACGGCCACGTAAAAAAAAATGCCCCGTCGGAACGAAACGCAGTTTTTCCCATTGAAATCAATAGGCAGATGTTTGGAGGCGTTCAGCTTCCGTATTTTGGCTGGAATTGTAGCAATTTAGGACCATATGGGAGGGGTGGATGAGTTGAGGCAAATGACAAACTTAGCTCTGCTACATCTGTACGTGTATGTTATGCTTACGTAGGTATGCCAGCTCGTGCCAGGACTTCGGCCTTCATGGCATAAAGCCTGTCACTCTTGCTGACGCCCAGCTTTATCTTCACCCGGTCGTGAGCATTATTCTCGAAGAAGAATCCGTTGTGGATGACAAACTCAGCGTTTGACCGAGTGCCATAAAAAATATAAATCTGGGTTTGGACAAAACAGAACGAGACACGAGTCAGGATTTAACAAGACAGTACAAAAAAGGGTAAAGCCTCGCACTGAAATCTCTATCAAATGTTGACTTGGTTTAACGGAGAGCTCCCCCGCTGCTCTGTTTATCCAACTGTGATAGCAAAATAACAATTATCTGCCTCCCACCCCATAAAAGTTATTGTGCGGTTTATGTGTTAGCGGCTGGACGTTTCGCTCCATAGATGGCTTCTCATGTGAGCCTGTGAATTACAGTCAGCCCAGACAAACGGACAGGGGAAAGCATGCCCAGTAATCGGCCCGCACCCTCATGGCTCTTCCCTTAGATTTGCAGCGTCCGATTGCATATCCAACTCTGCAATGCTTTAGTGATGTGAGAATTTAAAAAAGGGGAAAACCACCAACAAAATTTATATTAGGACATGTCATAGTGGATCAGATTGGTCCTTGAGCTTGGACCACCACCGATTTTCCAAAACTATAAAAGCAGTCATGTACCTTTAACACCGCTCATAGAGCGACCGCCACCACTGGAAATCTCTGACACAACACTCTAAACAAAGGACCATAAGAATCAATGGCGCTCTTCTTAGAATGTTGTTGCTCTTGGAAGCTACCGATTCTCCTTGCGGAGATCCATAGACTTTAAGGGGTTCTCCAGTTAGAAGGAATGGATGGCCTATCCTCAGGACAGACCAAAAATATTGATCGGTCGGGGTCCGATTCTCGGTATCCTGAGGACAGGCCATCAATTACTTCTAACTAAAAAACACACGATTAAGAGCAATGCCTCCTGGGGAAAAAATTATGCAAATAGCTCTCCTAAAGAGGTAAGAAAACTGTCTCTAGTGCCACCTACTGGCAACTACCCTGTAAGTCAATGTCCAACCCTTTATAGAGCCTTGAAAAAGGACTCGGGTTACTAGCCAAACTATAGACATCCATCTTTGTGGCTCTCATTCAGCCAACCGGAACCCTACGGTGTGCTGAGGAGCAACAACCCGAAAATAGTTCTATCTACAGATGAATGTGATAGATTATATATCCCAGCAACCTTAGCAGGCCAGATACTTCAAAATGACGAGAGATTTAGGCGACTACCACCGGGTACAATGAACTCTAAAGAGCAATTGCATTTTAAAAATCAAACCAGTCCAGATTGGCACTCCAGTCCATAGGGGGCAGTATTAGTTAGGGCGGGTAGATTGAAGATCATATGCTTCAAGAGTCCGTTTAGGCCTCTCACGTAGAGGAGAATTGAATAGAGTTGGCTATAAATGGATGTATTTGACTAATCACAATTTCCTTAAATATCGGAGGCCATTCGAATGATTCAGGCGCTCCGCCGACAGCGCAAACTGCCCTTTGGTTACGGACTTGTAATACGGCTGCTTATGCGCAAGTGTCAGCTCTTACCTGCTCGCCTTCCTTAAATTCCTGCAACGCCACGCACTCGCATCGGTCATCCTCTAAATTGTAACCGGTAGTTATCTAAGCAAGGGGAGAAGTAATGAATAAAGATTTCAACTCATTAGATACTATTTTACCTGCAGCAAGATTGTCTCTTTAGACGGCATGAAACATTAATGAAAATCATTCAACGCGCGACTCCGTTCCACCTGACGTGACAGGTTTGGAGCTGAATATTTTATGAGACCTACTGGGGGAATCACAAACACTTCGTACTTAGAGAAGCAAAACTGGATTCTCGTTCGACACCTGCTTTCTGGAGACCGGTATGAAAAAAAAAAAGAAAGCGTCGTCCATCCGCCGCGGGCCGGAGTCCGGCTGAAGACACGTTCACTACAATTCATGCACTCTGGCACGGGGTCTCTTTAGTATGGAGCCGGCCGGCTCCATTGGCACAGGGCTATTCTCCCCTAGAAGAAAGGCTTCATTATACCTCCATGCCGCCATCTTTTTTAAGACATTGGCGGCATACAGAGGTACACTAGAGGGCTCATGCACCTCCGTACAAATAATATGGCCGATTCCATGAGTCCTGAAGTACCTTCACCAGCAACATGAAGTTTTAGGCCCAGCTCCAGATCTTAGCCTTGCCTGGAAGACATAGCACAGCGATGTCATAACCCCCAGGAGCCTGGGAAAGCTGGATGACATCACCTGTGGGAGTTGTGATGGGGGTCTTGCTGGTTGTCACCCAGCGTTGCAGGCTCCTGAGCCACACATCTGCCTAGTTATGCAGGGACATGAGAGAGATGAGTGACAACTTAGCTACGTGTTGTAACGATGGTCTTCTTACTGGTTCGTCACTCACGTTTCCTAGAAACGGATATACCGAAGAGACGACCAACGAATTTATATTTACTGGTGATTTTTACGAGATCAGGAGCACAGAACTTCTCCTTTTAACAACTACAGTTGTCACTTCCCCGGTCACAGTCTTAGAACATTAAATTATTCAGCAGAGGGCGACAATGAGAACAGAAGGAAGCTCCTCCTAGGATTAAGGGATCATGAAATCTGTGCTCTCCAGGGGCATGATGGGAAGGACAGCCATAAGATGACCGACTCCATTTTAACATAAAAATCAGCATAAAAAGGGAGTGATGTTCTAAAGAATAAATTTAGAAAATCCTGGGTGACAACCAACAAGGCCTCCATTTACAACTCCCACGGGAGTTGTGCTGCTCAGGAGCCCGGGAAAGCTGGACGACATCACCTCTGGGAGTGGGGGGGGGCCTTTTTGGTTGTCTCCCATCTTTCCAGGCTTTTGAGCAGAACTCTTGCCTAGTTACATGGAAAAGCTGGGTGACAACATCGCTGGGAGTTCTAACGATGATTTTATTGGTTGTCACCCATCTTTCCTACAATAACGGAGACGACTCACTGGCTTATATTTATTTGTAGAATTATATTTTGGATTATTAATGAAGAAATGAAATAGCGGACAGCACCGCTCACGCAGCAATATACTAGTGCGCAGTCACTTACCAGGCCGTTGGTGTGATTACACATGTCCCATAGTGGAATCAGGGCCAACGTAACCCGAGATCCATCCTCGGTGGGAATCTGATTCTGTCGCGTCATGACGGACGATACAGCCCACCTGCAGCCAGAAAATACCCCGCAGGAGCGGATATGAAGTCATACGTATATTATGATAAGGCCGTATTAACACGAGGAAGGACGGCAGAGAGTTCGGCTATGCTACAAATTGCTACAGGCAGTTGATAAGACACCAGGGGCGATGTGCTACTTTGTTGTTATGCCTGCAATACAGTCCATAAATAAAATACATCGCTGATTGACGGAGGAGTCTTTGGAGGGGGGGGGGGGGGTCACCGTTCATTTTAATAAAACATATATACGACGTGAAAAATATCGCATGGTCAACTATTCTGTGTTGTATCCTAAATAGATAATTGGGGTTTAATCAATAATATGGCTGTTTAAATTTAATTTAGAATTTTTTTTAGTTTATTTACTTTTGCTGAGCGACCGCAGTAACCGGGGGGGGGGGGGGGGGGTCACAATGCAGCCGCACTCCTTACATTACACGCCGATCTTTGTATGTGCAGACCTGTGTGGTGTCAAAAGTCGCCATGGAACGCTGGCCTAATAATCAGATTTTTTTTAACTTTATTTAACATTTTTTTTTTGAATGTTATCATTCTATTTAAATGTAGAAGTTGCGTGGGCGATGGAATACGGATAAATGTAATCACCCATCTGAGACAATGCTCTTTAAAATTTCTCTCTCAGTATACATAAATAGTAAAACGTAAAAAAAATAAAAAATAAATTGGACGGAGATCAGCAAATTTTCATGCCAAATTAACTAGGCAAATTTGTGAGATTTCTCAATTTTTTTTTTTTTTTTTTTTAACGACATCTTGTATGTGGAGTATAAAAAAAAAATAACGTTAGTGTAATAGTAATATACTACAAATTAGTAAACCCCCAAAAAGACACCCTCTGAATCCCCTCTCTGATACGAACGTGGTATTATACTTAGATAATAAATCTATTGACATTTTCTCGAAAGCACTTTCCATTGCCCTGTGCAACGCATGGAAAACGTACACCTAGCTAAAGAAATTAACTCCCTTTGGCGTCTTCCATTACACAGCCATTTGTTCTATACGCATAAGGAGTAGCGTGTGGCTACCGAAATACCACGACACAACCGGCTCATTACATCATGAAGAAATTTTGCGGTAAATGCATGAAATAATAAATTTGTAAACAAAAATGATAAAATTATTTTAAAAAGTTAAAAATAACCGACCTGTAGTCGTCGAACGTGAAGGAGTCCTTTAGGGGCAGCTTGCTGGCATTAGGATGGGTCTGAGGTTACGGGAAGGAAAAGCGAAAAGAAAGAAGAAAGAACGTCAAAAATTGCTAAGCAAAATTTCATAATTTAGCTTCCTAACGAGAGCCAAATGAACCAGGAGGTGCCCAGAAATGTTACACAGGGATCATCATGCCATTATGTTCTCATATATCAATGTCAACTTAATTTGTTGTGCCCAGCAGGTTCCATTAATCTGCGTCTCCATATTCTGAGACAGAACTCACAGGCAACGCAAATTTAACAATATAAGGTGGACGCTATGGACAGGGAAGCGGCCATCATTTATACACGTCAGCGAGGAAGCAAGAATTAATTAGGCATTTCAGCTCCCGCTCTCTAAACAAATGTTTCAGGAGGTGTTTTTTGGTTTTTTTTCCTTCCTTCCTCAGAAAATTTTAATTTTCAATTTCACACTGTGGCAGACACCGAGAAGTTAAAAAAGAGATCGTTCCAAATTCAATGGCGGACATTTCTCAAAACCAAATCAAAAGGAATAATGGAGGCGTTGCCCGTAGCAACCAATCAGATTCTAGCTCTCATTTTTCAGAAGGCCTTTGGAAAAAGAAAGCAGTGACTTGATTGGATGCCATCGTTTTCCTGCACACTAGCTTTCAAATATTTTTTTTTATTATCATTATGGCCTTTAAACCATTAGTAGCAAGTTATTCTTGGACAAACTGGAGGTCACATAAGAAAACTAGTGTAGGTAATGCCAAACCAATCAGACCACACCTTTTATGTGTGAAAAAGAAACCAGTCACCTGATTGGTTGCTATACGCAATGACTGCACTTTTTGTCAGCATTTGTTTTGATACACGAGGCCCATTGTATCCTAGCAACCAACCAGGGCACTGCTTTCATTTTCAAACCTGAGAGCTGCATTCGGATTGGTTTCTATGGGCAACTGTGCCACTTTAAGGCTAAATTCGCACCGCTACCACGAGCGCCCATAACCTGCAGCTGAACATCAACTTCTTGATGACAGGAACAGAATGACCAGACATTTCACTAGAATTTGAGGATTTCATAGTTATCATTTTTTCGTTACTGTGCGATTTTTGGTCCTAGGGCGCATACACATTGTTTTTTGCATTCGTGTTCCATCATAGTTGGCAGCTCGACTTTCGAGGGACAGCCCAGTGAAGCGGATAACAACGTGGGTGGGGCTTATGCTAATTTGCTCCAAAAGGGGGCGTTTCTAATATGTGTAATGGGTCAAAACATGACGGCGCTGTAGACTAAATGCCCATTTTTAGTGGGCTAAATTTAGTCCCCCTACATAGCTGCAGTCCACTTCAGGAGTACCTCGCGAGGTAAAGCTGTGATATCACTATAAGGCCAAATGCACACGAGCGTGGGGAAACTCGGACGTGAAAAACTTGACATTTTCACGTCGGAGATGCCCCCGTGCGGGTTCCATTTTCACAGATCCACATAGACTTGAGCCTATGGAGGGATCCGTGAAAACGAAAGATAAATAGGACTTGAAGGGTCTGTTGAAATATAGAATAACGGCCGCGTGAACGACCCCATTGACAAACATGTGTCCGTGTGACGGACGGTTTTAACGGCCGTCACACGGACGCATTCAATGTTCGTGTGAATAAGGCCGAAATAATAAATTGTTAAGGGTTCCCCACACAAAATGGCCGCCACCACCCAGAGAACGTGTTCCCCAATTTGATGACTTTCCCTTTTCTTCCTCCCGTTCGTGTCGGCCCAATAAACCGTATTACAGTCTTTGAAGGAGGCCGCCGCCGTGTGCTTGTTATGCTGCAGAATGTAATCAAACACTTCTGCCTGGCTAAGAGAAAATGTGAATGTGTGGGGAGGCCTCCTACCGCTGTTAATGAAGCCCCGTGTCGCACCCGGTTTTACTTCTGATGCATTAGCATCTCGAGTGCGAGGTAATTTATCATCCCTCACTGTAATGTACTCGCTGGCACTGTGTGCAGGACAGTAGGGGATGAGGCAAAAGTGGCTCAAACTATAAATCAATTATAAAACAAAAGCCTTAGCTCAGTGAGCAATTTGAGGAAAATTATACACTGCAAGACTGCCAATTGGGTGGGAGATCTCCGTGGCTTCTTCTCCCACCCCCTCCTTGCCACCCTCATATAACCCTTTCATTCCTGCTTCTTTCAGCAGCTTAGGCCTTAGGCATACTAGGCTTTCTCATAATCCTGCCTGAAGATTCAACCCCTCGAGGAAAACCTCTAAGACGGCAGTGGTCAATATATGGCTCACCAGCCGTTGTTGAATGCATGATGGGAGTTGTAGTTTCGGAATAGCTGGAGAGCCACAGGTTGAAGTCACGCTTCTTTAGAAGACTAAAGATTCGGTCCATGATTTGAGGAAAGAAATCAAAGCGTGGTCCTAATCATACAGTCTGACAGCCCAGCTAGGGTCAGGCTGCTGCCATAAGCTTATGCAGATATGTCGTGGTGAGAATAATTGGTCAATCAGCAGTGGCCACGGCAGCAGCAAAAAGACTGCAGATTTAGGAGAACTCGATTATATGGGATAGTATAATAACAGTTCGCTCCGGGTGTAGTAAAGGTAAAATGGACTTGAAAAGTGACAACCACCGGCTCGCGGAGAGAGAAAAAAATATCACTTCCCTTCCTCCACTCCTCTTCTGAGCTTATATAAAGTATAGAAGAGGGCGAGAATTGAGAAAACTCTTCCCAGGAAGTCAAATCTGCATTCCGTCTTGAGGCATGAGGAGTATTTGCCAAATATATCAAAATGGCTTTGCCACAGCACTATTGGCATTGAGATTACTTTAAAAACGGATACCAAGTAATGACACGGTCATGCCCGACTAGTCAACAAGGTGGTTTATAGTCTGTTGCATATCACTCCTTAGCAGAAAAAAAGCCCAGACAGGGCACATTACTGTAGTCAGGGGGTGGGGGGGGGGGCATGACTTCACGTGGCTATCGGATGTGGAACAACAGGGTTTGGCACGCAGCCTGGTCTTCGGCTGAGCGGTCTGACAAATACCCATCGCCCAAACAGAAGAATTTTGTCTTGCTATAGTAAAACAAAGGGATGAGCACCGCTGCGACCAGGGGCGCTAGAAGCCCTGCAGGAAGAGGTCCAGGTTATAATGTACGAGTAAATAATTAATACAACAAAAAGATAGATCTGCTCTCCTACAGGTAACGAGTTACTGGGTGAATACAAGAGCTACGGCCAACACACGCAGACCATATGTGTGCGGAGGAGGACGGGGGTGGTAAAGGCACATCACTATGGACTGAATCCATCTACGTACACTCATGTAGCAGAGCTGAATTTGTTGGTTAACTCTTTATCGTCTTCAGATGCGTCGGCATATGGCATCTTTGGGGTCCTTGCTGGTAATTCCCTAAATGAAGGGGGTCGCATCTCTCTACAGAGCGCCAGGACCGTTTTAGGCAGAGTTGGAGAATTCTGAGAAATCTCAAAACGCAACTCTGACTACCGCCCAGCTGATTACGGCAATAGATTAGAGGGAAAATTGTATCGGAGATTTCCAATCAAGGGAATATCTAATATGTCACTTTATGCTGGATTTTGGCAGAGTGCTTTTACTAGCTCCAGCAACAGCAGACAGGTGCTGTTTATGGCGCCTGTATTCTGTCAATGAAGAGTAGAGAGGAGCTGTTATGAGCATGAGAACCTCTCTCCATGAGGATCCCGTCATTTTAAAGAGGACCTGCCACCTCTCCTGACATGTCTAATTTAGTAACAACTAGTATTCCTCATGAAATAACAATTCCGGAAAATATTTTCTTAACTGCATTGTGCCGTTCCTCTGTTATTCCGCTTTAAAATTGCTGAACAAATGGGCGTTACCATTTCCCTTGTCAAAGAGGCGTGTCCCTACCCAGTCTCACTCGGTCAGCCCCGATTGGACAGTGTCAGTCTGTGTAGGGACACACCCACAACTGGTAACACCCAGTTGTCAATTTATTAATACATTTCTAGGAAGGATAGCAGAGGAATGGCACAAGTTCTAAGAAAAGAGGCTCTAGAATTGATATAATGGGGAATACAATTATTTACTGAGACAGACATGTCAGGAGAGGCGACAGGTCCTCTAATGAATTTATAACTGCAGGACATGGGGCGCTGAGAAGTGTACACCGTACCGTCTGCACATGGCTTCTGTCAATAACAAATATTTTCCTTCAATAAATAGACACGCAGCTACGACTGAGGCTTTCCCAGGGGATTATGGACTGGTCACAGGTTAAACCGAGACACACCAATTACCGCCTGGAGGAATACTATATACTGTATATTAATGAGATGTAAATCAGTAGAGTCCTGAAAACATGATCGTTTCTTGGTACGAATATTCATGTGGAACCAACAACTCAAGATTCACAAAAGGTGCAAATATCCATAACCTATAGGGTCTTATCCATGGAGCGTTCATTATACCTGGCCTGCTGCCGAGTGTTCTAAGGGGTTGACCAGGATTAGGAAAAGGGTCACTTTGGTAAAGAGCGCTACTCTTGTCCACAGGCTGTGTCTGGTATTGCAGTTCATCTTCTTTGAAGTAAATACTGCAATACCAGACACAGCCCATGGTCAACAGTGGTGCGGTTTCTCTATTTTAAAACCACACACACAGACAAAAAAAAAAAAAAATCTACGCTGTAGATTTTCAAGACCGCAATATGCCCATTCTGTTGCAGAAATTTTGCGCATTTTCACAGTGGATTTGCCCCTTTGCAATGCAAAGTGTCAAGTCCATGGCGGAAAAACGCCCCTACGTGTGGACTTAATCTTCTTATGTAACTGGCAAGTGAATTTTTTAAAACGTAAATCTTGTCTTATATTTTCACCTAATATATGCCTTCAATCCAGCAATTATCGGATGTCAGATTAAGGGAATTTACCTGTATATATCAAAGACAAATTAAAAGCAGAATTAAAACAAATATACGCTCCACAAAAAGTTAAAATAAAACCAACTGAAAGATATGGGCAATGTATAATACTACCTTGAAGGTAACGATCGGGTTACCCCTATTAGTCGCAGCGGAGAGTCGGTAAATCGAGCATCTTTTTGTTTCGGAGAACCCGTTGCATCCATTTAATACACAGATGCCCATTGAAATCAATGGCCAATGTGAAACGCTTCACCGAAGGGCTGTGAACTCAGCGGCTGCCCCTTCTGGTGATCGCAGCTGATCAAGGGGGTGAGGGGACCCCTCAATCACCTGTACGCCAAAAGACCGGCCATATAAATATTGGCTATCCAAAGTGAATCTAGTGCATAAAATGTCAATGTACAGTATACAGCAGGAGAGACAGACCATGTATAGGGGATTCGAGTTTTATGGACGCATCATACACAATTGTCATCATACACAGATCCTGAAATAAAAAACGAAAATCAACGCGGTCGTCAACCACATGATTTACAGATAATCAAGGTAACACCGCACAGTCATGTCACCTCACCGTACTATAGGGTCAGAGGCAATAGATGCCCAGCACAACCAAATAGATGCCCAGCACAACCTTTACCTCATATCGCTATGTCCAGGATAAAAAAAAAAAACAAATCAATGCTATAACCATCATAGACTAAATCCTAATAAATAGGGTACAAATGATAAAATATGACATATTTATGTTATAGTTATACCCGGGAAGTATTGTTGAGAATAGCCCAAAAAAGAAAGAGGGGAAGAAAAAAAAAAAAAACTGTCAGCAGGGAGGATTTAACTGGGATTTTAATCCAAACTCCCATTGGTGTCATTCTACTGCCACCTAGTGGCACAAAGCAGTATCTCCCTTGTATCATAGATGATATTTGGCCCCTTCCTATATATGCAGCGTTAAAAGAAGAAACAAAAAGCGGTTGGGTAGCAGGGCTTGCTGAGACTTGTAGTTCTCCAGCAGCTGACAAGTAACGCTGCTCATCACTGAGGATTAGAACACTTCGCCGGATGCAATGCTGTCCTGTGCAACTCGCTACGTACGTACAGGAAGCGTTTACGTCTTTTCAAAAAGCCCGGCGCTGGAGGGCTGACCGCGTTCTTTTAAAGCGCTTCTGCATTAGAAATTTCATAGCTCATAAAAACCACAGTTACCAGCGAACGTGGACCGCATTGCGTCTTCTACCCGGATGGGCAGTTTTATACCGCTATGTCCGAATACAAAATAAAAACAACCGTTTAGAGTCTATTCACCATAAACGCAAAAAAGAAAAACCTCACGTGAACCGGGCCGTGTCAAGATATCCTAATAACTGCTGCCAAATCGCTTCCTTGCTTCATCCGTCAGTCCGGTTCTCATCCATCTCGGAGCCGAGTCATTTAAATCAGACTGGTTGCTAGGCAATGTGTCCCTAGCAACCAGTCTTATGTTCTGTACCATGTCCTATAAAACATAACATATCCAGGTTTCGCACTTAATTCCATTCTCTATGTTAATCGGATAATCCGGCATGTGTGATAGTCCAACGTGTCCCGATGATGCCAGATTAAATGAATCTGTACCGCTTCCCGACGTTGCGCTGATTTCTTTAGGTTAACTCTATTGTTGCCGGTTCTCTGCATCCACAGGGTTAATAGGACTTTGATTTATCTGATGCGCAGCCGCCATGTGCGTTTAAGTAACATCTTCAGACTGGGGGTTTCGGAACAGCGGGAAAGGTTTAGGAGAGGATAAATCAATTTTTATATAAATGAGCGCAACGCGACAGAACTGGAAAGTCATTTAGTAAACAGCGATAGGTCTGCCGCATGCAGAGTCCGGCTCCCCCGCCTCGCCATAATCAGAATATTAAATGGACAGGATATATATATACTACCTGGGGGGAGGCGAGAGCAACTAGGTAACATGTGGCTCTCCAGCTTCTGCAAAACTACAACTCCCAGCATGCTGGGTGGCCACCCCTGTTGGTGCTAGAATAGTGGCCACTTTGGTGGTCACCCAGTTTTCGCTGATTTATCAAAATAAATGACAAGAGGACGACTCAGAAATGTATATTGAAGGGGTCTGGTTCAAAAAAGCCATAATCAAATATTCTATTAGGGAATTTTGAGGTAATAGAGGGGGGGGGGTCCCTCTCTCAGGACCCTGATCTATTCACAGAGGAGAGAGCAACTACGAAGAGCGTCTCTTACTCTGGAGGACCCGGCCTGTCCATGCATTAAACGGATTTCAAGGAGAACGGAGTAATACTTACTTTACCCTGTGGTGGCGCTGCAGGGAAATGTAACACTTGCTGTCAGGTTCCAGACAGATTATATCTGATCGCTGGAGGTCCCAGCGGCGGCAAACCCTGTGATCAATTTATCGTAAGGAGACTCATCTAACAAAAAATAACGATCACAAGCAATTTATTAACCAAAAAGTAAATTAACCCTTTCTCCTACATTAATCATTCGTTTCAGAAGGGGGTGCGCCTGACTCCAGGGAATACTCCCCTCCCCCTGCAATAGCACAACTCCTCACACTCTGATAAGGACCCGGGCCATTTACATACAGTTGGTACGGAGCGGAGGTTTTTCTTTTTTTACTTTCAATAAAAGCCGCCTTGTATTTCGAGGTGAAGCCAAATTGCACTCAATATTAATATAGTCAGAGAGCGGTATAATAAGAGGTGGTGGACGCTGGTGGAGACAAAGACTGGTGTGTCGTGTGATAACCAGCAGGAGGCTTTCATGGAAGACCTTAAAGGGGAACTCCAGTTAGTAGATCTGATCTGTCAGATACATGGAAAGCTCTGAGCAGTGTCAAAGGGGTTTACACTCTATATAAAGCCCTTATTTTCTGGTAATCAATGGAGGTCTGAGATCACCGACTATTCTGACTGGAGTACCCCTTTAAATCGCTTTTTCGGTACAATAAAAACAAAACAAAAAACCCTGGGTATGCCCTCCCCCCAGAAACAGCGCCACTCTTGCCCATGAGTCATGTCTGGTATTGCAGCTTAATCCTATTCAATTTAACAGGGACATTTCCGGTCCCGCATCAAATTTTTCTGATCGGGTACAAAGCAGCGCCATTAAGGAAGCACTCCGGGTTTTTTTTCCTCTCCAACTGTTCGGATACGTAATATAGTGATGTGTATTGACTTACCTGGTGCTGTATTTCGCAGGACGCCGCTCCCTTCCAGGCCACCTTGGGGTCAAGTGATCTTCCGTCGGACTCCTATCCTCCGGCATCTGCTGTAGGGACCGCAAGTCAAACTCTCATTGCAAGTCTATGGACGCCTTGATATGAGTGATGTACTTGCATTGAGAGACTGACCTCCGGTTTCTACAGTAGACGCTGTTGGATTTGGGTTGTCAGATCACGTGACCCCCACGGCGGCCCGGAGCAAAGTGGCGTCCTGTGAAACATAGAAGCAGGTAAGTCAATACACGTCTACATTACATTTACAAATGGGGGGGTGGACAACAAAAAAAAATAAAAAATGGAGTGCTACTCTAATGCCTTACTGGCTCAAGCCTGACCTCTGCTGGTGTGCTGTAGTATAACACACTATTCCAAGGTCAGTAATAAATGAAATATTATCTATATCAGTAACACAATCATCTAATTGTCCATGGGCTGTGTCTGGAATTACAACTCATCCCCATTCAAGAAAATGCTGCAATACCAAACACAGCCCATGCACAAGGGTGGCGCTATTTCTGCCAGAAAAATAAATAAATATTTTTTCTAATCTTCAGTAATTCCTTTAAAAACCTGTCTCCACTGTGGAGTTCCCCTTTAAGCAGCCGGCAAACACTAGTTCTCGTGCAACAAACCCATACAAAGAACGGGACGTTAAACGAGACATCGCTCGGTGACAGAACGCATTAATTACAAGCTCTTGCGCCGAGTCTTTGAAACTTCTACACGTGTAAGTACCGCAGCCACAATCTCCCCTTACAAGAAGCACAACACAAGGTTGGAGCGAGAAACACTTCAAGAATATCAAGCGGCTTCCTGGGGAATGTTAAACTGTCCACACAAACTACACCTCGATAAGAGGAGAGGAAAGAGGAATCTTATCGGGAAGCGCGCGGCAGCCTCCGCAGTATCGGGGATGATGAATGGGGGAGACCAGGGAAATGTTGATTATGTTATTCCCTTGTTGTGCGCTCGTGCCTGTGGCTGATGCTCGGAGACATGACTAATATTTGGAAGGGGGCGATGGGATGATCGAGCGCCGGGGAGCAGGAATACATTGTGCTGCCTCCATGGATTCTTGTCATTATGCAAAATCTTGTTCCCTGTCTTGGGAACATGTAAGAAGTTTCAATGAGAAGAATGCAGGAAAGTTTACTGTACGAAAGGTGAAACACACCTCCACCTATATGCAAAAGTAATTGTACCTTACAGTCGCACTATGCTTCACCCTTCTGCACAGGTATGGCACATTAAGGGGATGTCCAGTATAGAAAACCTATTGCCGGTGTAATACTTCATTTCTCCTGTGGTGGTGCTGCAGGGAAATTGAACACTTGCTGTCAGGTTTTCCCACAGATTACAGCTGATCACTGGGGTCGCAGCATAGGGGCACTCTGATCAGCTTCTTGTCAAGGGATCCTTCTGACAAGTAGGGATTGCCCAAAGAGTTGAACCCCTTTAATATGAGGTCCATGGCACATGTCCCCAGCCATAAACAATACTGTTCCTCCATAACATAAGGACAGAGGATGTGGGTGTAGAAAGCAATCATTGGTGAACCTACACAATCCCCTGGTATAACCTCCTGAGGGTAAAGGTGGCAGAATGGCATTCGGGTGAATTCAGATGCCTGCGGTTTTCCTGATGGCGAAAATACAGACTATAGAAACTGAAATTTCTCACTCCAACTTACAGAAGGCAGATACTGGCAGCACAGATTAGACCATGTCAGTCTGTGGAGGAACACACGCTTTATTTCCACACTTCCAGGAGGAATAACAGAGGAACGGTACGACAGAAAATTCTAAGAAAATATGCTGCAGAATTGTTATTTCATGGGGAACACGAGTATTTGCTAAAACACACACGTCAGGGGAGGTGACAACTCCTCTTTAAATAAGATTGTAAGAAGTACTTGCTAGCTAGGAATTCTCCCATAGAACATTTTCCTTTATTCTGTCAAGCTATTAATTCTATTCAGCTGATTCTTAGTTATATCTGTTCCTGGGAAAGCCGAGTAACAATCAATATGTCCTCCATAACAGCTCCCACTGAGGCTGTCACCCAGCTGTCCCGAACCCCTGAATGGCAATTCCGCCTCATTTAGCAGCAGTGCGGTGGGTACGGATTCAGAGCATTACGAGACAGATTCAGAAACTCTGTGACACCCCCTATAATGCTAACCATAATGGTTAGTCACCCAGCTTTCCCAAACCCCTGAATGGTAATTCTGCCTCATTCTGTAGCAGTGCACCGGTTACTGTACCGGGCACAACTAGTCCGATTCATTAGTCTGGAGACACTGTGACACCTTCCCTGTGATGGTAGCCATATTGGCTAGTCACCCAGCTTTCCTAGAAACCAGTATAACTGAACAGGATTTGTAACCACTTGGAGTCGGTTTTTATTTCGGTCTCGCCCGTGTCACACCTGCTTCTTCTCATCACGGAGGACCACAGTCTGGTTTGGAACAGCAGCTGCAAAACATAAAATGTGTGTTTTCTTCCCGTCCGTGGAGCGCGCCGGCCAAGCAGGTTTAGTCGCTCTCCCCGCACAGAATACCGCCATTTATGGGCAAGCCAGTGAGCGAAAGCAGAGGCCGGCTGAAATGTTTATGGAAAGCAGAGCGGCCTCACCCTGCAGTTCACGGGTCTCTCTCATGGGATTCGTTACAACTTAACCCTTAAACTGCCGCCACGTTACCCAGCGATAGAGCTTCCTGCAAACATGAAAGAGGAGAGATGTGGAGGAATCCTCAGATCTGCTCCTCCCTGCGTGACCCGATGTCAACTTCACCTTAGAGGCCCGGGCTACAACAGCTGCAAGTCCTCCCCACCAGCCATGTACACAAGGGATTTATGGGAGGGGGGATTTCCATAGTAACACATTTTCTATTCTCTGGGATTTGGGAACGATCTATAAAATAACAGAGCCCATGTATTGCATAGAGAACTACGGAGGCGTGAAGTCTGTGATCACAATGTATGTTCGGCGGGTAACGCTCCCGGTGTATATGCCGGATGGGTTCCTAGACCATTTTGAGCCCGATGGATGCCGAAAGAGTGGCCCCAAAAAAACACATATACCCATGTAGAGATATGGCACACGGTCGCGTAGGTCATAAGATGTGAACAGAGCCTTAGACGGACGTATGGAAAGAAACACAAAAAGGCCACGTTCCTATGTTGCAGGTTTTCTCCAGTGTAGCCTTGAAAGATCAGCAAATAAATCCTCACAGATTTCCACGTGGATTTGTGTGGGAATCTTCCCACAGTTCCCTCCACGCCGTCATTTGGGTCCCCTGCCACATCTGGCCTAGTATTGGATGGCGAACTATTCATATGAATGGCCGCCATATAAATACTACATTTCCCCTTCTGTGGCTTCCCCTGGCAAAAATCAGCTGTTTGCCAAGGGAGTCGGAAGTGGGACCCGAGTCGATCAGCTGATCGTCCTGGCGGCTGCATTTTAAAAGGGGTGGTCTCTGATAAGACAGCTCCTTTAAAGGGTATGTATATTTTGGTATCCACTTTTTTTGCATCTAAAAATAGAAAAATTAATTGACTTTGCAATCGCACTTGATTAAAAATCTTCTATATGGTTGTATACAGCTCCTATGCAGACCAATGTGTCTCCATGGTTACAGACTACAAACAATCCCAATGTAGTCGGATCCTGCAGTCCTGTGTTACTCTTTTTCCGCTCTCTCCTCTTCTACTGTCTGCATATGAGCAAGAAGAGAAGGCAAAGAGAATTTGATAAAGAGGGTTTGTTTGTAGTTTGCATAGGAGCTGTACACACAAAACGGTAAGAGATTTTTAACAAAGGCCAATTGCAAAATTGCTCAATTTTTTATTTTTGATGCAACAGAACAAAAAAAAAAAATTGGGTTGACACAAAGAATTATAATGTACAAGTCAATTAAATACAAGGACTTTCAAAGGCGATGTCGGTGGTGTTCATACCTGAATGACTTTGTAGAAGTAAGCGTATTGCCGGGCTGTATTCTTGTACTGGCTGAAGACATCATGGATGGCTTGGGTAGACTGGAGATACTGCACTTCCTCCTCCTGGAAATAAAGGGGTGTGTCGTACTCGCTGGGCAAAGTCTTGATGTACGGGAGCCAGAATGAATTGGGATTTGCTCGTTCGCACAGCAGGTGGAAGGCCAGGGTGATATTCCCCATTGCTTGCAGAATGCGGTCTTGTGAATACAGCGATCCTAAACACACAGAGGCATACCTATTACAGACGTAGTCACCTGGCAGTTACATAGACACATTTCCAGCCATTTCCCAGGATTGCATCGAAACTGTAGCAACATATACGTAGTGATAAGCAGAGATAAGCGGTGCCAACATTTCTAGTAACCGCTTATCCCCTAATCAATTAACATAACAAGCAGTCAGGGGTGATCGATATCTGAAGTCTATGGCCAAATAAAAAATTTAGAACATACAAAACGCTATACCGATGTAGCAGAGCTGGATTAGTTGAAGTATGTTAAGATTAAGGAATATTTTTTTGTTTTTTTCTACACAGCCCTATGGAAAGCCATAGATAACGTATCCTCATATCATAACGAGTTGTGCCAAATGATAGACACAGCTCAGCTCCATTTGTATATATTGTACATGTACAGTTCTGGGATTGGTGAGAGCATTAACCAGATGAATGCGCACAAGGGAGACTCGGATGTATACAGATGTACAAACAAAGAGTTAACTGACAAATTCAATTCTACTACATTATGAGATGGTTTTAACTGCAGCCCTAGGAAAATCAGAGATAAGACACTGGCACATCCCGAATGGTCCATCCAAGCAACAATCTCTGCTCTGCTACATCGGTATGGCCTGGAAATGACTGCAATCCAATACTATGATCTTCACGGATCAAGACGCCTTGATCATAACCCGGTGAGTGGAGTCCGTCATTTTTCTTACCCAGGACTGAGTTTTTTGCAGATTCCACAGTCATCAGTAACTTCCTTGGTACCCAAAGAAACAACTCTTCAGCCTGAAGGAGAAAACAGTCTAAATTAAGTCTCTTAGAAGCTCAAACCCAATAGCAAATTATAAACGGGCACCCCACATTCATTGTCTAATGAGACTGAGACAGACAGACAATCTCTCCCATCATTAGCTCAGGCTGCTGCTCCATCCTTCCCTATGCTTTACACTGCAGCTCTGCTTGTTCGCTGCTCACCACTTTGTTAGTACATGGAAAGCTGAATTCCATACCAGTATTAGAATAACTATAAGTAGTTCAACCAGTAAGAAAAAGATAATCCGGTAACTGCTCCAAATACTGTGCGACTGAGCTTCAATATAGAGGCCTCCAAGAGATCCACTGGTCCCAGATCCACTCAAAAAAGCTGTAGTAAAAGAAATGTAATCCAGCAATGATTATTAAATAGTCTGTGAGCTCTAGAAATCAATGGTGGGACTACCAAAAAAAAAAAAGAAAGTCTGATCCCCTGTGGGTCCTCTGCCCGCTCCCGGCAGACGCTTGTGAATGCCGTCACTAGTGTCGCCTGCCCACTCTATTCACAGACTGTGCCGACGTCTATTACAGGCAACAGCAGAGTCCTAGACTACCACCTACCCCCCCCCATTACCGCTGTACAGAAAAGGGGGTCTCAAAGTCGACACGACATCTGTCACAATGGCTACCGCTGGGCTTGCAGGAGCGCGAAAAGCAGCCAGATCATTCCAAGGAAAATATAAAGATATATAGCCCCGACATATCCAAAAAACATAAAAATAAATCCGTCAGTACTGCCTTATATTGCCGTTCTGTTTTTAAAAGAGGTGTCGGATTATCAGATTTTCCAAATCATCAAATGCTGGATTAAAATAATTTTACAGTAATTGGTTAATAACGCACCAAAGAACAGTTGCAATGACATGTTCCTCTCCTACAGCAGTAAAAAAAAAAAAAACTAACAATGATTTGGCCATTAGTATTATCAATTGCAGAAAAAAATTATGATAAATGGACTGGAGAACACTCAAAAAAAAAATAAAAAATTATAATAATAATAGAAAAAAAAAAACAAAAAAAACCACAACAAACCTTTTCCGAGTACTGAGCAATCAATGTTCAGATAAAGGATTTTTTTTTTTTTTTTTTTTTAAAAACTCTTATTCCAAATTCGCCCAATTTAATAGAATGGGTGGGGGGGGGGGCGACAAATCTATTCTGTGATTGAGTTTGCAGATAATGATAATACACACGCTGGAGACTGGCGCTCTATTATCCAGCCGGCCATTAATATACACGGGATACCTGCTGACTCCATTTACCGGGGACAGAACACAATCTGGATATTTTAGCGCTGCCTACAATTCATGATAAAGTGATCTGTACGCACAGCGGGAAAGCGCCGAACATTCAAACAACAAAAACAACGTGTCCTAACCAGCCGCAAACAAAGATGTAGAAGAGAATAACAATATCATAATGGAGGGATAGCATCAGAATAACCGAAAATCAGACGAGTGTAAAGTAAAACACAACTAATAATAATATATCAATGTAATAACAGCAACAACATAAAAGCACAAAGCAGAAGAGATGAAACCAAATAATAATTGAAGACTAGACGCGTCAAGTGAATCTCCACCTGATTATTATTTTACGATATCTTTATAGCGGTCAGCGCTGCATTTTCGGATACAGGGCACCGAATCCCCAGTAGGGGAGAGTTTATTAAACTGCTCTACGCCAGTTTTCAATTTTTACAGCAAATTGCAACTTTTGTGCCTTTTCTGCACTTTTCTTAAAGTGGGCGGAGCTTAGCGAAAGGGCTCGGCAAATTTATCATTATTTACGCCAGAGACTGCCGTAAATTATTAAGCAAATCTACATGGTGGATGGAGTAGATATCACGTTCTACCACATGGACGACCAGATACGCGCCTTATTTAGTAAGAGGTGTGCACCTCTAGGTGCATTTTTCTTCGACTATCTTTTTATTAAGACTGGCATATGAAACGCCAGTCTTAATAAATTCACCCCAATAGAGTTAAAAAATAAAATTCTGGCTTCCTGCAGTCACCACTAGAGGGAGCTAACTCCATACTGATTTATTATGGAGTATAATGTAGAAACAGTATGCGGTAAGCTCCCCCTAGTGGTGGCTGCAAGGAGTCAGAATTTTATCTATATATCTATGCAGGGGATTTGGAGGTTTGTATATCAGAAAAACAGAGCCATGGCCAACTTAAACACATATTACGAATTTATTTAGTGCAGAACCTTACACCGCACAGAGTGAAAATAAAATGTAACCTCCTATTTGGCTATTAGAGCCAAATTCGCATATGTATAAAAATGCTCATAACTTTTAAAATTATTTAAAAAACAGAAATTAAAACAAAAATGACACTGTAGTTATCAGCAGCAAAGCGCCTATTAGATTAGTTAGGAGATAGGGAATCAATAAACTAGTGACAGATCCTCTTTAATAGAAAGGGGTCCTGACTAACCCCCACTATCCCCTTCATACAACCAGGTTATATGGAATGGGTTTGTATGAACCACTGCCGAGTTATAGGAAAGTCTCACCTTTATTTCTCGTGTCGCTTTCAATCCAAAACCTTCGCTGGGGAATTCGGTCAATTCAAAGCACTCAGTCGATGCGCTGTTCTCTCCTGCCCACTGGATGAGCTCAGGAAAATAGTCTTCTCTTTTCCCATCAAAGACTACAGATAAACCTGCTGTGTTTAAAAAGATGTGATTTTTTTCAACTTGGTATAAAACCATCCAGCTTATCGCAGCCGTGGGAAAACTACACAATCCCAGCACTAAAGTGTGGTGTACTATAGAGGAGCGGTCAGCTCTCCTGTGTGGTGTAGTATAGAGGAGCGGTCAGCTCTCCTGTGTGGTGTAGTATAGAGGATCTGTCAGCTCTCCTGTGTGGTGTAGTATAGAGGAGCTGTCAGTTCTCCTGTGTGGTGTACTATAGAGGAGCGGTCAGCTCTCCTGTGTGGTGTAGTATAGAGGATCTGTCAGCTCTCCTGTGTGGTGTAGTATAGAGGAGCTGTCAGCTCTCCTGTGTGGTGTAGTATAGAGGATCTGTCAGTTCTCCTGTGTGGTGTAGTATAGAGGATCTGTCAGCTCTCCTGTGTGGTGTAGTATAGAGGAGCTGTCAGTTCTCCTGTGTGGTGTACTATAGAGGAGCGGTCAGCTCTCCTGTGTGGTGTAGTATAGAGGATCTGTCAGCTCTCCTGTGTGGTGTAGTATAGAGGAGCTGTCAGCTCTCCTGTGTGGTGTAGTATAGAGGATCTGTCAGTTCTCCTGTGTGGTGTAGTATAGAGGATCTGTCAGCTCTCCTGTGTGGTGTAGTATAGAGGAGCTGTCAGCTGTCCTGTGTGGTGTAGTATAGAGGAGCGGTCAGCTCTCCTGTGTGGTGTAGTATAGAGGAGCGGTCAGCTCTCCTGTGTGGTGTAGTATAGAGGATCTGTCCGCTCTCCTGTGTGGTGTAGTATAGAGGATCTGTCCGCTCTCCTGTGTGGTGTAGTATAGAGGAGCTGTCAGTTCTCCTGTGTGGTGTAGTATAGAGTATCTGTCAGTTCTCCTGTGTGGTGTAGTATAGAGGAGCTGTCAGCTCTCCTGTGTGGTGTAGTATAGAGGAGCGGTCAGCTCTCCTGTGTGGTGTAGTATAGAGGAGCGGTCAGCTCTCCTGTGTGGTGTAGTATAGAGGATCTGTCAGCTCTCCTGTGTGGTGTAGTATAGAGGAGCTGTCAGCTCTCCTGTGTGGTGTAGTATAGAGGAGCCGTCAGCTCTCCTGTGTGGTGTAGTATAGAGGAGCCGTCAGCTCTCCTGTGTGGTGTAGTATAGAGGAGCCGTCAGTTCTCCTGTGTGGTGTAGTATAGAGGAGCCGTCAGCTCTCCTGTGTGGTGTAGTATAGAGGAGCGGTCAGTTCTCCTGTGTGGTGTAGTATAGAGGATCTGTCAGCTCTCCTGTGTGGTGTAGTATAGAGGAGCTGTCAGCTCTCCTGTGTGGTGTAGTATAGAGGAGCGTTCAGTTCTCCTGTGTGGTGTAGTATAGAGGATCTGTCAGCTCTCCTGTGTGGTGTAGTATAGAGGAGCTGTCAGTTCTCCTGTGTGGTGTAGTATAGAGGATCTGTCAGCTCTCCCGTGTGGTGTAGTATAGAGGAGCGGTCAGTTCTCCAGTGTGGTGTAGTATAGAGGATCTGTCAGCTCTCCTGTGTGGTGTAGTATAGAGGAGCTGTCGGCTCTCCTGTGTGGTGTAGTATAGAGGAGCTGTCAGTTCTCCAGTGTGGTGTAGTATAGAGGATATGTAAGCTCTCCTGTGTGGTGTAGTATAGAGGAGCTGTCAGTTCTCCAGTGTGGTGTAGTATAGAGGATATGTAAGCTCTCCTGTGTGGTGTAGTATAGAGGATCTGTCAGCAATTCTGACAAGTCTGTCATAGTAAATACTTGTGTTACCCTTGAATTAACAAACCTTATACACCCAACCATTAATTATCAGACACAACAGCTTCTGCTGACCTTTCTGCTTCTTCCGAATTCTTTCAACAAGTCCCCGGATCTGCACGTATTCTTCCCACTCTCTCCCTGGTGCGGAGTTGGGGTTGCTGCATTCTGCAGCAATACAATGACAATTAGCAGAAGCTTAAATCTGCAGGATTCTTGTAATTTTAATAAAATCAAATACAAATAATTATTTACCAGGGTATTGAAAAGACTGAAGCAAAAAAAAAGAAAAAAAAGCAGCACTCACTATTCTGCTGGTGGAGTCACTGTGTACATACATTACTTATCCTGTATTGATCCTGAGTTACATCCTGTATTATACTCCAGAGCTGCACTCACTATTCTGCTGGTGGAGTCACTGTGTACATACATTACATTACTTATCCTGTACGGATCCTGAGTTACATCCTGTATTATACTCCAGAGCTGCACTCACTATTCTGCTGGTGGAGTCACTGCGTACATACATTACATTACTTATCCTGTACTGATCCGGAGTTACATCCTGTATTATTCTCCAGAGCTGCACTCACTATTCTGCTGGTGGAGTCACTGTGTACATACATTACTTATCCTGTACTGATCCGGAGTTATATCCTGTATTATTCTCCAGAGCTGCACTCACTATTCTGCTGGTGGAGTCACTGTGTACATACATTACATTACTTATCCTGTACTGATCCCGAGTTACATCCTGTATTATACTCCAGAGCTGCACTCACTATTCTGCTGGTGGAGTCACTGTGTACATACATTACATTACTTATCCTGTACTGATTCGGAGTTACATCCTGTATTATACTCCAGAGCTGCACTCACTATTCTGCTGGTGGAGTCACTGTGTACATACATTACATTACTTATCCTGTACTGATCCCGAGTTACATCCTGTATTATACTCCAGAGCTGCACTCACTATTCTGCTGGTGGAGTCACTGTGTACATACATTACATTACTTATCCTGTACTGATTCGGAGTTACATCCTGTATTATTCTCTAGAGCTGCACTCACCATTCTGCTGGTGAGGTCACTGTGTACATACATTACTTATCCTGTACTGATCAGGAGTTACATCCTGTATTATACTCCAGAGCTGCACTCACTATTCTGCTGGTTGCTATTCGAGACAGTCAACAAGTTTATTGATAGGCACACTCCTAACAGCTTAGAAGAGCTCCTATAATGCAAAGGAATGGATACTTTTTCCTGGATACTTTTTCCTACATCAGATGACCGTGCAGCGCTTGATATAAATACTACACTTCCCAGAATGCAAACCTCCAGAGCGAGAGCTGTGCAGACACTGAACAAGCATGTTTTATAAAGACCTACATCAAGTCTGACAAAAGCATTACGGAGTGGCATTACGGAGCGCGGCGGAGGCGGCATTACGGAGCGCGGCGGAGGCGGCATTACGGAGCGCGGCGGAGGCGGCATTACGGAGCGCGGCGGAGGCGGCATTACGGAGCGCGGCGGAGGCGGCATTACGGAGCGCGGCGGAGGCGGCATTACGGAGCGCGGCGGAGGCAGCATTACGGAGCACGGCGGAGGCAGCATTATGGAGCGCGGCGGAGGCAGCATTATGGAGCACGGCGGAGGCAGCATTATGGAGCGCGGCGGAGGCAGCATTATGCTTTCTGGAACTGGGGCTTTAGTCAAGGTGGAGGGAATTATGAACAGTTCCAAATATCAGTCAATATTGGCATAAAACCTGCAGCCTCTGCTAAAAAGCTGAAGAGGAATCTCACCTTTCAGCACGACAAGGACACAAAGCAACAAAAGAGGCTTCACCAGAAGAAGATCAACGTTTTGGAATGGCCCAGCCAGAGCCCAGACCCAAATCTCATTGACAATCTGTGGGGTGACCTGAAGAGGGCTGTACACAGGGGATGCCCTCGCAATCTGACAGATTTGGAGCTTTTGCGAGGAAGAGTGGGCAACAATTGCCAATTCAAGATGTGCCACGCTGAGAGACTTCTACCCAAAAAGGCTGCATAATGTCATAAAGCCAAAAGGGGAATTCAACAAAGTATTGGTTTTAGGCCCCATGCACACGACCGTATTCGGTCCTTGATATACGGTCCGCATGTCGGCCGCATTTCCCAGACCGGGCACAGTGCAGGGAGCCGGGCTCCTAGTGTCATTACGACGCCAGGAGTCACTGCCTCGCTGCAGAACTACCGTCCCGTACTGAAAACATGATTACAGTACGGGACAATTTTCCCGCAGCGACTCCTAGCGTCGTACATAACTAGGACACTAGGAGCCCGGCTCCCTGCACTGTGCCCGGTCTGGGAAATGCGGCCGACATGCGGACCATATATCAAGGACCGAACACGGCCGTGTGCATGGGGCCTAAGGGTGTGAATATTTTTGCAACCACAAGTAAAAGATTTCAGTTTGTTTTTCAATACAATTGTACAGATCATGGGTCACGTTACAGGTGGAAAATAGTTCTGAAATGATTCATCTTGGACTGATTTTTGTAACATGACAAAAACCTGGCATTTTAAACAGGGGTGTGTAGACATCTATATATTTGTATTATTATTTTTCCTACACACTGGCTATAATAAATACATGACACATTCGCTGTAAGGGCCTGTTCACACCTGCGTCAGAGGCTCCGTTAGGGGCCTCCGTTGCAGATCCGGCCGAAAATACCGGACACCATAGCACAGCATGCTGCGCTATTGTTTTCAGTCAAACCACGGACACCTCATTAAGGTCAATGGGTTCTGTCGGCCGCCGGTGGTGTCCGTGGCGCAACGGAATTGGCGCTTCCAGTTATTCCCTTGTTCTGCTCCTCTGATGTTCTATATCTAGAATTGTTCTATAACAGAATAGAATCCGGAATATAAAAGAAATACAGAACACAAAACGTTCTCTCTCCGCCACTGGACGGCCGTTTCTCACTTACTTTGCAATAACTCACTGATCAGGTTCATCATTTCTTTCGGGGGGACCGCCGCGGTGGCCCCGCTCCCCCCTGACTTCTGGGTTTTCACTCTGCTTTTCTTTCCCATTTCGAATTCTGCCTGCAAAGATTTCAGATTCATTAGCACAAACATATCCAGTAATGTCAGAGAGCAGGAAAGCTGATAATCCATAGACTTAGGCCTTGTTCACACAGTGCAGATTTGCTGCAGGTTTTGCATATATTTAAGACAAAACCAGAAACGGAACCTAAACAGAAAAAAATATATAAAAAGTAGGCCTTATAGGTCTGCTCTCCAATTCTGGTTTGCATGAAAAACTGTACCAAATCGGTGCTGTGTGAACAAGACCTTACATGACAAAGCGCTACAAGGATAAACAAGTAGAGGCCAAAGGCAAAACGGTTCCTATAGACGTAAAAGTATTCCACGTAGTATAAAAAGATCAGACTATACAAGGTTTGTAGTCTGTAACACATGAAGGCAGCATGGGAGCTGCAGACAGGAAACGGTAGCACATTTTTTGATCAAGACTTTTTACAAGGGTTTCATACCTTGTTACCTTTGATTTATTCCTACGGAGAGCCTTAGAATGAAATTCAGGAGCAACTGCAGGAGAAAAATAAGGAGTAGATTAGCATCAAGGCTCAAGAATAAAGATGTCAAGACAAAATCTGCGCATATACATGAGATTTGGGGGGGGGGGGATAAAGTATTAGACACCTTAAAATCCAAACAGTCGGGGTGTCGCCAACCACATTAGATCACTTTTACCCCAATTTTGTGTGTGTGGCTCACTTTCGATTTACTAAAGAGCCTTTCATGTCAACAATGCTCCCCCATGCTTTACACCGCAGCTGTTCTAGTTCAGACTAGCAGCAGTGCAGAGATAGAGTATGTTCAGACAACCTATTTTCAGCAGTTTTTCGGGCCTTAAACGCCCCGAAAAACGGCTAAAAATAGGGGGGGCTGAACACCTCCAAACATCTGCCAAATGATTTCAATGTGAAAAATTGCGTCCCGTTCCCATGGGGCGTTTTTAAAACCTGCCACGTAAAGAAACGCCTCGTAAAAAGAAGTGCATGTCACTTCTTGAGCCGTTTTTGGAGCCTTTTTCATTGACTCAATAGAAAAACAGCTCCGAAAAAAGGCTGTAAAAAACGATGCCAAAAAACGGCTGAAAATCAGAGACCGTTTTCCCTTGAAAAGAGCGCCGTATTTTCAGCCATTTTTTGTTAAGCGTGTGAACAAGGCCTTATACTTAAACTACAAGCAACAAAACCACCAGTGACAAAACACAAGATTACCGGGTAACTGCTACACATATACGAAGGGAAATGACCCCCAATAAAGGAGGAGTCTGGAGAATTTGCGTGTCCCGCAAATACATAAAACATCATTCAATGTTTTTCTTCGTATAAGAACGGAAAAAAAAAACGAAAAAAAAAAAAAAACACTACTTGAAGAATCCTGTATCATTTCACCCTGGAAAAGTGTAATTATTTTGTCACCATCTCCATGGAAACAGAAGTAAGGGACTATTTAAATATCACACGCGATCGCTGCATAAAACGGGGCAGAGCGTGGAGAGGGAATCAGCCGTCAAGTTACTTTCTATGAGCGACACTGGTCACAGGGCGCCCCAATATATTCTACTAATGACACCCACAGACATGGCCACTACGTTGTGCTGATTGTGCAGGTTATTTCAATAGGAATGGAGATAAGCGGCTACCAGATAAACCAGCCGCCACTTTTCTACAAGGTCAAAATCCAACCTGGGCCGTTTTCATACACACTAGATGAGCGTTTGCAGTCAATGTAAAGAGAAGCCCTTACTGCGGAAGAATCGGAACGTCGATGTATGCGGACATAAATGTGGACGCACCGGCAGCTTCCTGTAACTGAACTCCTGGCAATCAGGTTACAATTGGAAGGAAAAAAAATGAAAGGGGAGGCTATATTACCATAGTAACCAATCAGATCACTGCTTTCATTTTCAAATATAATCTTGGAAAATGAAAGCTGAAAAAGGTCATAGTAACCACAGCCCATGGCAACCAATCAGATTGCAGATTTTATTTCTCATGGGTATATTTGAAAAAGAAAGCTGTGATCTGATTGGTTGCTATGGGCATCGCTGACTTTTCCATAGATTTTCTCTCCTGCTGGCCCCCCCACCTTTACCAGCTTCTATATTACACCTAATACCCTCGACCCAAGAAAAGGTGAACGCCATTCTTCTTGCGGCAAAAGTACCGTCTGATGGGGGCGCTGTTCATTTGACCGCAGCAGGTTCAGGCTGCTAATATCACTCGGGGGGGGGGGGGGGGAGCTGCAGAAGTAATACGAATACATGGTGCCCTATAAATGGCAGAGCATACATTACAATATAGCAGTCCACCAGAGCGGCTTTGTACCCGCCCCATGATGTCAATGTGACCTAATCAGAACAAACACAAGAGGTTACTAAGGGGTTAAATGTCATGTCCTGGGTAAGAACACACTGTAGTGTAATGTAAGATGTGCGTTACATAAAACATAATTTGTGTTCAACTTATCAATGTCAGTAAATATAAAGGACTGTAACGTGATGACGGCACGGAGGACACAGCGCTGAGCGTCTCACGAGATGGAGAAGGCACGGACCGGATTATACATAAACAGCACAACTACATCTAGAGCCGGAAAACCGATCCCGACTATGGCACCTTGCCACCCTCCCCCCCTGGTTACCCCTTACATTATGAGGATTAAGACCCCATTCTAGAATTTAGAGGTTCCTAGATTGAACACCACAAAAACAACCCCCTGTCCCCCAATCATCACAAAATGCAATAATAGGGCAGACGGCCAGACAACCCATTCAAGGTCTGATAGATATACGGATCGTTCCGGCTGCTTGACCTAAAGTGTCCCTTACACATAAGATAATTATTGACCGAAACAGACGGTTTTGTCCATTATAAAATAATATGCGATCGATCAGATTGGATTTTTACGCCTATGGTCAAAAAATACAAGTATGGCATGAGCAGGCAATAATTTGCCACTTTTTTTTTTCCCCTATTTGCTGTTTTTCTACCTTTTTTTTTTTTAATTTAATTTTTTTAAATCTCTCTGTGATCGGCTGGTTTAGTCTGGCACGTTGCTAGAGGGATCGTTGGTAAAACTGATCGGCCACATTCAGGCCGATCAGAATCTTATGTGTATGGCCGGCTTTACATCTTCTTGCTGCTCCCTCCCATCAGTGCACCAGAGGCCGGCAACCTTCAGCACTCCGTCTGTTGCAAAACTCCCAGCATGCACTGACAGCCAAAGGCTTTATTATTCCAGCCAAAGGCTGTCAGGGCATGCTGGGAATTGTAGTTTTACAACAGCTGAAGTGAAGAAGGTTGCTGACCCCTGCTGGACACAGCATGAGCTGCCTGTGGTGCATTGTGGGAGAGGACTTTATTGCTCTATATCGGACTCCTTTGACGTGCCGCTATCGATATTCCATCACTTATGATGAGAATATCACTTTTTAAGAGTTTTTCTGGGATTTACATAAGAGCTTTGATATGGTAAAACGGGGAAACAAAACAAATTGTACTATATTTACCTTACGGATTCTGCGATGTTCCCGTACCGCTGATTGTTTAGTTGTGACCGCCGCAAAAAACGAGGTCAGTATGAACATCACAGTGCCGGGCCACGCATGTAAGTAAGAACCAAGGGCAATCGGAAGCACGGGAACGGCCAATGGCTTTTATTTTCTCATTTTAGGCAGGAGTCCCTCCTCCATGCTTTACACTGCAGCTCTGCTTGTTCAGATCGTATGGGGGCCTCCTGACTACAGCATTGACCTCTGAATTGGACGAGAATACTATTGGATCTAAAAAGGTCCTCATTGTAGCTCTCCAGTGGTTGCGAAAACACAACTCCCAGCATGCCTTGACAGCTGCAACCAGTCCATCAATACTGAGAGTTGTAGTTTCACCATCACTAGAAGGCCACAGCTCCTTCAGATTGCTTGTCGATTGACGCTCTTACGTAAGTAAACACAGCGGAGACTGTGGCCGCAGTCCATCACTTTTATGCGTAATCTATCAGAGAACCTGAGGATAAAGCCATTAGTGTATATGATAAATTATACATGGCTCGAGTCAATACGAAGTCTACCCGCCACTATCAATGCCCAGCCTATCCCTCACCAGCTCCAGTCATATTAAGGGACCAGTTCAGCCAGTAATCTCATGTCTAGGGGTACAGCCCAACTTTCCCAAGATTTGGACAGGTCGGATAAGCGGCGCCACATAGATAACTAGATCTAGCCGATATAAGGGGGATCCACTCCGGCTGTAGTTTGCACAAAAGTTTTAGATAAACTTTAGTGATCGGTGCATTGAAGTGCACATTAATAAAACGGAGAGGTGACATCCAGCGCGAGTATCATGGGCGTACCCCTGTACTAGTAGGTCAGGGTCACTAGTCCCCTGCCACAGGATGGTATACACCCGGAGAGGCCATCATACACTGCTACTGAGTTGTACAATGTTTGGCACCCAATGCACCAAGACGCAGAGGTCGCTGATTGGCACCCCCTTTTTTTGCAATCTGACATTTAAAGGTCACATTAACTAAAGATCTATGGACCACAGACAACAGATTTCCATTGACCTCTATAGGGAGAATAAGACTGCATGGATGCATCACGTGACAAGACTTGTAAGACACAATCAACCTACTGTATTTAAAGGGACACAGCACAAAATGGTAAAAGTCAATATACTCCCTGTATTTAGAGACCTTGACCAGCATAGAGTGCAAGCTCTTGGGTCTATTCCGCAGTGCGCAGGACGTGCAGTAAATGCACAGAGGGAGTGATACAGGGGGATGGAAAGACTGTTCGCACTTACCTCCCGTTTCCCCCCCGCGACCCTAACACACCAACGGCCTCTCTGCCCGTAACCGGCTGGGGAGAAACAGACGTATAGCGCTTGAGAGATGGAGAGAGAGGAACACAGCGCAACCGAACTTTCCGCTGCCAGCGCCCAGCATCACTCAGCAACGATTGGGCTGTGGACCGCCTAGAAAGCCGATCATTGGTCAGTTTACTCGTCGATCACCCACACACTAGTATTTTCATCAAGCCCAACAGACTACACTTGTCAGGTTTGGTTGCGGTACAACATCGCTAAACACGCCCCATAATTTGACGTCTGTCGTCCTGATTGGCTAATACAGGTCTGTGTCCTTTTTAGAGAGTACAGAAGAGGCGTGTCCACCGGTGATGACGTCACGTCGCACATTCTGTTCCAAGATGGCGGCCGGCGTAGTGCTGCGCTCGTAGTTTCTCCGTCTTACTACGGAAGCCGCGTAGTGTACAGAGTCGGGTGCTGCGGGTGAGTCGTTAGGGTTATAACGCCTTGCGCTGAAATCTCTGCGGCGACATAGTCATTCATTTTAGTCACGGTAGCCTTTGGCACCATTCCGCCATGATAATAGCACTCACTCAGCTCCTCATACTACCGCTCGTTCCATTCATGCCGCTCCATTATCCGCTCTTTACTTACATTTCACGGTATATCTGCCCATAGTGCCAGTCACGAGAGAAGCGGTTCACTGGGGTGCAACTACAAGTGCCACAATGCGCTGGGAGCCATAACCCGTGGCATGCTGGTACTTGTAGTTCAAGTTTCCCAAACTTCAAAAGTAAATGTCTTCCCACGTGACCTTGCTGCCAAGTTTTGCCCAGCCTGACCCTGCTATATCATTCATAGGGTTCTCAGGATTGATATAAATATTGATCATTGTATTATAAAATTCCTCACCGTTTTGTATTATAAAATTCCTCACATCTCTGCTTGCTGTCCATGATGGGAAACCTTTTTGTTTACCTCCGGGGCTGAAAACCCATTCTAGTGCAGTACAAACTAAATCTTCTCCAATGTAACAAACTGTCAGGACAGGTTTTCAAGAATGCTTCCATTCACTGAAAGCAAACAGACCAATGAGGAATTTAAACAAAACACATATTAGAAAGTTGTAGCCTTTTTTTTTTTTTTAATCTACGTTGTATAAGCTTCATAACTTACCTTTTTACTTTTCAGGTAGTTTTAATGCTTGGAAGTGTCAGCAATGAAGGAAAATAAGGAAAATTCCAGCCCCTCGGTGGCATCCGGTGCTCTGGACCACTCTAAGCCATGTTGGTATTGGGACAAGAAGGATCTGGCGCACACCCCCTCTCAGCAGGAAGGCCTGGATCCCGCCACGGAAGCCCGATACAGACGTGAAGGAGCGAGGTTCATATTTGATGTCGGGACGAGACTCGGATTGTATCCTTTTGTACAACAACTAGTTAGGGTTTTCTGATCATACTCTGTTCATGTATTACAGATAGCCTACTGATTTCAGCGGGCACTGTGTAATGCTTTATTTCCCCTGTGCTGGCGCTGCAGGGAAACTGAACACTTACTGCCAGGTTTCGTTACAGCTGATCTCTGGGGGTCCCAGCAGAACCCCCTGAGATCAACGTCTTGTCGGGTGACCCCTCTAATGGAATGACTGTCCAAAGTGGTCAATCGCTTTAAAATCACTGCTGGCTGCTAATACATAATAGTTTAAATTCTTTTACTGTTGCCTTCTATACTCCCTGACTTTCTGACTACACGTGGGGCGACTAAATACTGTTTATACGTAACCAAAACATGAACTAAATAATGATCACCAACCCACAAGTATTGTATGCAGTCCGTGGAGTCTGATTAGCACTGATTGGAAAGCGTCAGTGACATGCCCCATTGATCAGGGAGTGGTAGCCCTTGTCAACTTATTCATACTTTTCCAGGAGGAATAACAAAGGAACGGCACAATGTACAATTCTAAGAACCCGTTTCAGAATTGTTATTGCATGGGGAATACAGGTATTTACTACACCACACAGGAGAGCTGACCGTTCCTCTATACTACACCACACAGGAGAGCTGACAGCTCCTCTATACTACACCACACAGGAGAGCCGACAGCTCCTCTATACTACCCCACACAGGAGAGCCGACAGCTCCTCTATACTACACCACACAGGAGAGCTGACAGATCCTCTATACTACCCCACACAGGAGAACCGACAGATCCTCTATACTACACCACACAGGAGAACCGACAGCTCATCTATACTACACCACACAGGAGAACCGACAGATCCTCTATACTACACCACACAGGAGAACAGACAGATCCTCTACTACACCACACAGGAGAGCCGACAGCTCCTCTATACTACACCACACAGGAGAGCCGACAGCTCCTCTATACTACACCACACAGGAGAGCCGACAGCTCCTCTATACTACACCACACAGGAGAGCCGACAGCTCCTCTATACTACACCACACAGGAGAGCCGACAGCTCCTCTATACTACACCACACAGGAGAGCCGACAGCTCCTCTATACTACACCACACAGGAGAGCCGACAGCTCCTCTATACTACACCACACAGGAGAGCCGACAGCTCCTCTATACTACACCACACAGGAGAGCCGACAGCTCCTCTATACTACACCACACAGGAGAGCTGACAGCTCCTCTATACTACACCACACAGGAGAGCTGACAGCTCCTCTATACTACACCACACAGGAGAGCTGACAGCTCCTCTATACTACACCACACAGGAGAGCTGACAGCTCCTCTATACTACACCACACAGGAGAGCTGACAGCTCCTCTATACTACACCACACAGGAGAATCGACAGCTCCTCTATACTACACCACACAGGAGAGCGGACAGCTCCTCTATACTACACCACACAGGAGAGCGGACAGCTCCTCTATACTACACCACACAGGAGAGCGGACAGCTCCTCTATACTACATCACACAGGAGAACTGACAGCTCATCTATACTACACCACACATGAGAACCGACAGCTCCTCTATACTACACCACACAGGAGAGCTGACAGCTCCTCTATATTACACCACACAGGAGAGCGGACTGATCCTCTATGCTACACAGGAGAACTGACAGATCCTCTATACTACATCACACAGGAGAACTGACAGCTCATCTATACTACACCACACAGGAGAGCCGACAGCTCCTCTATACTACACCACACAGGAGAATCGACAGCTCCTCTATACTACACCACACAGGAGAGCTGACAGCTCCTCTATACTACACCACACAGGAGAACTGACAGCTCATCTATACTACACCACACATGAGAACCGACAGCTCCTCTATACTACACCACACAGGAGAGCCGACAGCTCCTCTATACTACCCCACACAAGAGAGCCGACAGCTCCTCTATACTACACCACACAGGAGAACAGACAGATCCTCTATACTACACCACACAGGATAGCCGACAGATCCTCTATACTACACCACACAGGAGAGCCGACAGCTCCTCTATACTACACCACACAGGAGAGCTGACAGATCCTCTATACTACACCACACAGCAGAGCTGAGAGGTCCTCTATACTACACCAGGGAGGAGAGCTGACAGCTCCTCTATACTACACCACACAGGAGAGCTGACAGCTCATCTATACTACACCACACAGGAGAGCCGACAGCTCCTCTATACTACACCACACAGGAGAACCGACAGCTCCTCTATACTACACCACACAGGAGAGCCGACAGCTCCTCTATACTACACCACACAGGAGAGCCGACAGCTCCTCTATACTACACCACACAGGAGAGCTGACAGATCCTCTATACTACACCACACAGGAGAGCTGAGAGGTCCTCTATACTACACCAGGGAGGAGAGCTGACAGCTCCTCTATACTACACCACACAGGAGAGCTGACAGCTCCTCTATACTACACCACACAGGAGAGCCGACAGCTCCTCTATACTACACCACACAGGAGAACCGACAGCTCCTCTATACTACACCACACAGGAGAGCTGACAGCTCCTCTATACTACACCACACAGGAGAGCTGACGGATCCTCTATACTACACCACACAGAACTGACAGTTCCTCTATACTACACCACATAGGAGAGCTGACAGAACCTCTATACTACACCACACAGGAGAGCTGACAGATCCTCTATACTACACCACACAGGTGAGCTGACATATCCTCTATACTACACCACACAGGAGAGCTGACCGCTCCTCTATACTACACCACACTGGAGAGCTGACAGCTCCTCTATACTACACCACACAGGAGAGCTGACAGCTCCTCTATACTACACCACACAGGAGAGCTGACAGATCCTCTATACTACACCACACAGGAGAGCTGACAGCTCCTCTATACTACACCACACAGGTGAGCTGACAGCTCCTCTATACTACACCACACAGGTGAGCTGACAGCTCCTCTATACTACACCACACAGGAGAGCTGACAGCTCCTCTATACTACACCACACAGGAGAGCTGACAGCTCCTCTATACTACACCACACAGGAGAGCTGACAGCTCCTCTATACTACACCACACAGGAGAGCTGACAGCTCCTCTATACTACACCACACAGGAGAGCTGACAGCTCCTCTATACTACACCACACAGGAGAGCTGACAGCTCCTCTATACTACACCACACAGGAGAGCTGACAGCTCCTCTATACTACACCACACAGGAGAGCTGACAGCTCCTCTATACTACACCACACAGGAGAGCTGACCGCTCCTCTATACTACACCACACAGGAGAGCTGACCGCTCCTCTATACTACACCACACAGGAGAGTTGACCGCTCCTCTATACTACACCACACAGGAGAACTGACAGCTAATCTATACTACACCACACAGGAGAGCTGACAGCTCCTCTATACTACACCACACAGGAGAGCTGACAGATCCTCTATATTACACCACACAGGAGAGCTGACAGCTCCTCTATACTACACCACACAGGAGAACCGACAGCTCCTCTATACTACACCACACAGGAGAGCCGACAGATCCTCTTTACTACACCACACAGGAGAGCTGACAGATCCTCTATACTACACCACACAGGAGAGCTGACAGCTCCTCTATACTACACCACACAGGAGAGCCGACAGCTCCTCTATACTACACCACACAGGAGAACCGACTTCTCCTCTATACTACACCACACATGAGAGCCGACAGATCCTCTTTACTACACCACACAGGAGAGCTGACAGATCCTCTATACTACACCACACAGGATAGCCGACAGATCCTCTATACTACACCACACAGGAGAGCCGACAGCTCCTCTATACTACACCACACAGGAGAGCTGACAGCTCCTCTATACTACACCACACAGGAGAGCTGACAGATCCTCTATACTACACCATACAGGAGAACTGACAGATCCTCTATACTACACCACACAGGAGAACTGACAGCTCCTCTATACTACACCACACAGGAGAACTGACAGATCCTCTATACTACACCACACAGGAGAGCTGACAGCTCCTCTATACTACACCACACAGGAGAACTGACAGATCCTCTATACTACACCACACAGGAGAGCTGACAGATCCTCTATACTACACCATACAGGAGAACTGACAGATCCTCTATACTACACCATACAGGAGAACTGACAGATCCTCTATACTACACCACACAGGAGAACTGACAGCTCCTCTATACTACACCACACAGGAGAACTGACAGCTCCTCTATACTACACCACACAGGAGAGCTGACAGCTCCTCTATACTACACCACACAGGAGAGCTGACAGCTCCTCTATACTACACCACACAGGAGAGCTGACCGCTCCTCTATACTACACCACACAGGAGAGCTGACCGCTCCTCTATACTACACCACACAGGAGAGCTGACAGCTCCTCTATACTACACCACACAGGAGAGCTGACCGCTCCTCTATACTACACCACACAGGAGAGCTGACCGCTCCTCTATACTACACCACACAGGAGAGCTGACCGCTCCTCTATACTACACCGCACAGGAGAGCTGACCGCTCCTCTATACTACACCGCACAGGAGAGCTGACCGCTCCTCTATACTACACCGCACAGGAGAGCTGACCGCTCCTCTATACTACACCACACAGGAGAGCTGACAGATACTCTATACTACACCACACAGGAGAGCTGACAGCTCCTCTATACTACACCACACAGGAGAGCTGACCGCTCCTCTATTCTACACCACACAGGAGAACTGACAGCTCCTCTATACTACACCACACAGGAGAGCTGACAGCTCCTCTATACTACACCACACAGGAGAGCTGACCGCTCCTCTATTCTACACCACACAGGAGAACTGACAGCTCCTCTATACTACACCACACAGGAGAGCTAACAGCTCCTCTATACTACACCACACAGGGGAGCTGACTGATCTTTTTGACTGAATTTACCATTTTCCTTAACTCTTCCCTCAGACACTATGACACACTTGCCACCGGAATTATATATTTTCACAGGTTCTACATGTTCCATTCATTCAAACAGTTTGCCAGATATGTAAGCTCAGTATTTTCTGCACTGGCTTCTGAATGTGTCCTGTTGTTCAGAGATGACATCTGTGTTGTATTTCTTACAGGTGACAGGCGCTTGTTGTCTTTTTCTGGCCGGCAAGGTAGAAGAAACGCCTAAAAAATGTAAAGACATCATAAAGACGGCCCGTAGCTTGTTAAATGATGTGCAGTTTGGACAGTTTGGAGATGATCCAAAGGTGAGGAAACTGAGTAACAGAGTTCACGGCCAGGATTGGAACAGTAAAACAACCAATGGGCTACCCAATTTAGTTTTTAAAGGGTTTTCCCACCGAGGTCTCCAGCTGTTGGGAAACTACAACTCCCAGCATGGCTTGAGAGCTGTAGGTTGTAGACCACTGTGCTAGGATATATCATATAACATAATTTACAGAGTGGGGGATAGATCTGTAGAAAGGGCTGAGGCTGGCCAGTGAAGGGAACAGAGTCACAGTACCTGCAGTGTCAGGGTAACCAACTTACTCCTAGGCGTTTATTAAAATTTCTCCTGCTGCCCGCCACTGCAAACCACGGCTGTATAGTTTACATGCTGATGTCATGTGATCGCATCGTCCAATGGCTATAACAATGTGATACCACATAGATTCTCACCCAGATTTCCCAGCCTCCTAATTTGGGAAATATGCCTCGTTATGCCGGGTTAATGGGTACATCACAGATTTGTCACTCTGTATTTTGGGAATCTGAGTAACATCCCCTGTGCAGAGCTGTGACGACAACCTTTTATTAGTTGTCAGCAAGTATTTCCAGAAATGGCTATAACCACGATATAGCGGGAAAGAATTTTTATAGGGTAACTAAATGTTCAACAAACTTCTGGCATGTCATAGTAACGCGTCAGAAGTTTTGATTGGTGTGTGTCCGAGCACTGAGACCCCCACCAATCACTAAAACTAAGCGGCAGAAGTGCCCGTGTGAGCGCTCAGCCGCTTAGTTTCTGTTTGGCTTTTTTCGGAAAGCCGAGGTATCGGAGTGCGGGCTCATAGACTTTATTTTGAGTCTGTACTCCGATAAATTGATTTCCGGAAAAAGCCGAACAGACACAAAGCGGCTGAGCTTCTGGTGCTTCGTTTTACCGATTGGTGGGGGTCTTAGTGCTCGGACCCCCACCAATCAAAACTTCTGACATGTCACTATGAAATGTTAGAAGTTTGTTGAACGTTTAGTTACACTTTAAGTACTTGACTCAAACTTTTTATATTTTTCCTGGTGATCTTAGGGGAAACACGCAACCTATTTTGAGAAGATGGCGACCTCCACTGGGGGCAGAGACTGCGTCCAGTCCTGCAGGATATTCCTCATAAAATCCATAAATCTCAGTGTCCTATGTATGCAAGCTGTGATGTTTTAATTTCTTTTTTTCATATGTAGGAAGAAGTTATGGTCCTAGAGAGGATTCTTCTTCAAACTATCAAATTTGATCTACAAGTGGAACATCCCTATCAATTTCTACTAAAATACGCCAAACAGTTAAAAGGTAATGTGCCCCTGGGTTCTGTCATGTAATGGAAAAAAAAATAATATATGTATTTATATATATTCGCTATCAAGAACATGCAAGGTACCTGTGCATAGCAGAATACAGGCATCCGCTGCAGACCGAAGACACGCACACCCCATAATACAAACTATAGTTATTCCTATATAAAATAAGTCAATATAAATTTTTCCGTTGACATGTCCGCAAAAATATTTCTATAAATATCACACTCTGATGTCAGAACCTGATGATAATTATACAGAGATAAGCATCACTACAAAGGCGCTGCTTATCTCCATGTAAAAGCATTGGGTCAGAGATCACTTTTACAGGATGTTTCTTCTCCTATTCCATCCACTGACTGGCATATAGTGCTCCCGCTCTTTAGGAAGAGGTTCTTCAGCAGCTGCATTGTGTATTGTGCAGTAATTTGCCCCAGCTGCTGCAGAACCTCATAATTCACACATCAGATGCTGCAGTCCATTATGAAAAGGGTAAGGACCTTTCATCTCAATTAGTGGTGGAGAGAAAATTCCCTCAGACTTTTTTTAAAATGATGTTCTGCAGCAGCTGAAAACTGTAATAAGGAATAATGTGACCTGTATATAGGCAGGTAATATTATATGTTTATTTTTAATGGTTTCTTTTTTTTGTTTAGGAGACAAGAATAAAATACAGAAGTTGGTGCAGATGGCATGGACGTTTGTTAATGACAGGTATATGTGATTTTAATCGGTAGAAACCCTTTAAAGGGATTTTCCAGTCCAATAAAATGGATGTCCTGTACTCCGGATAGGCCATCAATATGTGATCGGTTGGGCTCCGACTCCCGGCACCCCTGGCGATCATCTGTTTTAGAAGGGACTGCGGCGCTCATACAAGCACTACTTCCTCTTCATTTCTTATCTTCTCATATTGTGAATCGCTGACACACTTGTAGCTGCAGTTCCCAGTATTACAGCTTTTTCCCATTGAAGTAAATACTGTGAAACGCCGCTACAAGTGTCCCCGCGACTCAGCGTGAGCCGTGGAAATGAAGGTAAAGCAGTGCTCTTATGAGCGCTGCGGCCCCTTCAAAACAGCTGATCGGCGGGGATGCCAGGAGTTGGACCCCAACCGATCAGATATTGATGGCCTATCCCGAAGATAGGCCATCAATTCTATGGGACTGGAAAACCCCTTTAAGATCCCTGGGTAACTTTACAGTCTTTTGCTTTACGGCATAATCTGCGTTCTGTCTGCAGCCTGTGCACTACGCTGTCCTTGCAGTGGGAGCCGGAGATTATAGCGGTAGCTGTCATGTATCTCGCCGGACGATTGTGCAAGTTTGAGATACAGGAATGGACCTCAAAACCCATGTACAGACGGTGGTGGGAGCAGTTTGTCCAGGACGTGCCGGTCGATGTGCTTGAAGGTAAGGGGGGCGTCTAATAGAAGCAGCGCACTGTGAGGTTAATCAGATACCACTATGGAGCCCAAAAGCACCGGCACCGCGTATTCATTGTTTGTTTTCCACTTCAGTCATCATTTGATGGTTCCCTTCGGAGACGTGTTAACTAATCGAAGTGCATGAACCTTCCATTATAGTAGCACACTGTTTACTTGAAATACTCTGTGCTGCTTGGAAGGGGTATTCACCTCCTCAGACACTGCCCCATTCAGTCCTATTGTCCATAATATGATCACAAGTAAACCTCTGCCTTCCAAAAAATTATCATGCCTCCTGAAATACTCTGTGCTGCATTAATCATTTTGCTGCTGGACAGTTCTCACACTTTAGACATACAGATATAAACCTGAATTTTAATATAAAAATGTATATTACATTCCCATACACATATTTTATGAAGGTAGATACCTTAAATATGCCACCTGGCACTTTACACTCATGGGCGCCTTCATGCAGTTTTGCATCAGTGTAATGTTGTGTAAAGGATTCATAAATAGTCGTGTTTGTACCTAAAATACCTAGAAGTTTTGCAGATATTAAAGAAGTTGATCCAAGGTGTGTTGTATCAGGTTATAAAAATGTTACCTTTTTTCTCATTAGACATCTGTCATCAGATTCTGGACTTGTATTCTCAAGGAAAACAGCAAATGCCTCACCACGGGGCCCAGCAGCAATCCCCTCAAGTCCAAGCACAGATTGCTTCAGTGCAGCCCCTAAGCTCTGACTCTCCGTCAACGCAGCAAAAAGACCCGCAGCCGCCGGTAGCCCAGCAGACTAAGAAACCATCCCCACAGTCCAGCCCCCCGAAGCAAACCAAGAGACCCCTGGTATGTGTTTTGTGTTATCGTCTAAAAGACTTGGACGCCACTTTAATTATCTTCTGATCTGACAAAGAAATACCACAAGATTGCATCAGAGGGGTCTCGAGCTACCAATAGCTAGAACAAAAGGAGCCACGTCCGCTTCTCCATGCCTAAGGCCCCATGCACACGACCGTAGTATTAGTCCGTAACTGCGGGCCGTAATCGCGCTCCAATTACGAACCCATTCATTTCTATGGTCCACGGGCACACTCCTGTATATGTGCGGGAAGGTGTCCGGGAAGCCTCCGCAAAAGATAGGTCATGTCCTATCTTTTGCTTTTTATGGACCATGCTTTTATGTGGGAGCATGGGCTTAAAATGCGGGCGGCTGTCTGTGGCCGGCTGTGCCCGCAATCACAGGCATTGATTACTGGCACGGCCGTGTACATGACGCCTAAGGCTGGTCATACACATTAGATGTATGTCGTCCTACACTACTGGGTTCAACGGAACTGGTCGACCATTAAATGTGGATGGCAACGTCCGGACCGCCTCCCCCCCCCACGGCAGATGTCGGGGATGTTGAATCTCCACATGCCCGATTCTTTTTGTCATTAGTAGAGAAGACGCTGCCAGATTAGTTTGGCAGCGGTTTTCTCCCTGTTCCCTATGGAAAACGCATGCACGCTCAGCCGAGCCGACCGTGTATGGAGAAGTCGGGAGAAATAGCTCCTGGCCGAACAAGCCATCTAAAGTGTATCACCAGCTTAGGAGTGTTCATAATAGTCCAATTTAATATTGTAGCGGTCCTGTCAACATTGTCTGAAGAGATCTGACATGGGCACAATGTTGGAAAATCTGCTGGAGACCCTCCATTCTAGCAGTGGGGGTTAAAGGGGTTATCCCAAGATTAAGTGTTATCCCCTAACCACAGGACAGGTGATAACATGCTGATCGGTGGGGGTCCGACCAATCCGCTCACTGTCTGGGGCTGCCGGAGATTGCAGGGCACAGCACTGCAGTCGGCTATCACCGACAGTGGCATAGACCGTGAATGCAGCGGCAGTGCGCATGCTCTACCTGCTACTCTATGTATTCGGCGGAACGGGACCCTCATTCGCGTGATCGTGAGGACCCCAGCAGTCGCACCCCCACCAATCAGCATAGCACCTATCCTGTGGTTAGGGGGAAAACATTTAATCTTGGGTCAACCCCTTTAAGCTCTCGGACCCCCACCAGTTTAATATTCTGGTATCCCTGACAGATCAGAAGCCAGTGGGTCACTTTTTAATGCCTATTTAAAGCGGTATTCCCGTTTCTCACACCTATTGCAAATAAACAGAATATGGCATTAATGTTTGGGGGGTCCCTGCATTTGTGAGACCGGTGGTCCCCTGACCGTATTTCAGTCAGTCGGGGGGGGGGGGCGGAGGCGGCGGCAGGCTCAATCGAGAGGTGGCCACTTATTCTCCATTCAAGTCTATGGGAGTGATGCATAGAGCACAGTGTGAGCTGCTTGACCCTGACCTATCCTGTATATAGGCCGTAAGTGTGTGCGATGGATAACCCATTTAGGCTGGAATCGCCATTAAAAACGCATGCCACTGACTGCTCTACCCGTCCTCCGATGTACCATGTGCTGTCCGCGCGACCTCACGGATCTCACTGATGGTGCATTTGCAGTGCGTAGCGTCCAGGATAGGAAAGTACAGACTGCTGTAAATACTTCTACATTTAGAATTGATCATTAATGGTTTGTCTTTTGCAGCCGACGTCACCCAAAGAAGAGGGGAAAGTGCAAGGTAGGTTTCTGCCTTATTCCAGGTTTGTGCGTTTTATTTATGTGATCGATTTTAGGTCATAGCGGATGTTGTGGATTCTGCGCCAAAAATCTGCAGAAACAGTGGGGGAGATTTACTAAGCAAAACGTGTCGGAATTGTTGCACAAATGGCAATATAAGTGTTGTACATGGCGGGCCCCGAATTGAATGCGTTTAAGAAATATTTTTGCACCTTCCTAGACTCTTTTGAGAAGTGGCTAAGCAAAGGCGTAAAATTTTCCAGATTTATGGTCGTGTGGCAATTTTTATGGGGATAAATACTGGTGAAAAAAAACGCCAGCTGTGAGGAAGTGTCTAGCAATGTTATCATACAACGTGCGCCACTATAATAAATTTGGCGCTATTTCTGCCGGCCTGGGTTAGTTCTTTCCTGTCTATATTTAGGACAGACCTAATAAATCTGCCATATTAAATTCAACATTGAGATGTACACCGATCAGCCGTGACATAAAAACCACTGACCGGAGAAGTGAATAACATTGATGATCTGGTTACAATGGTGCCTGTTAGGGGGGATATATCCGGCAGCAAGTGAACTGCCAAATCTTGAAGCAGAACTTTGTCAGAACACGCAGAGCATCGCAGCTTGATGTATATGAGGCGGCGCGGCCGCAGGACAACTTACAGGACTTAAAGGTGTTTTCGAATCTTGGACAATTGACATATCCATAGGATATGCCATAAAAGTCTAAGAGATGTGGGTCCCACCTCTGGGACACCTACCTAACTACAACCGGGCCCCCTAAAACCCGTTCTAGCTTACTCGACTCCCGCTGCCTCCCGGTCACATCCTGGGTAGTTGAGGGTTATAGAAACAGCCGAGCTCACTGGGCTACGCTGTTTCCATAACTCCTATTCACTTCGATGGGAGTTACGGAAACAGTGTAGCACGGTGAGCTACGCTGTTTCCATAGCTACCGAGTTCCAGAAACACTCATTCACTTCTATGGGAGTTAAGGAAACAGCGTAGCTCAGCACTTGGCTGTTTCCGTTACTCCAGACCATCTAGCTAGGAAGTGGCCGGGAGGCAGCGGAGCCGAGTAAGCTAGAACGGGGGTTAGGGGGGCCCCGTTCTAGAGAGAGGTGGGACCCGCATCTATCTGACTCCTTTGGCATTTCCTGTCTATATGTCATAAATGTCCAAGATGGGAAAACCCCTTGAAAGGACCTGCTGCTGACGTCTTGGTGCCAGATACCACAGGAGTCCATGTCCCGACGGGTCAGAGATGTTTTGGGGGGGACAAGGGGCGCTACACAATATTAGGCAGATGGTTTTAATGTTATGGCTGATGGGTGTATGAGCATATAGCCAAAACATAGGTTCTACATTATAGGAGCCGAATGTGTCCTGCTGCTAGATCCGCGCCGCCAACCGTTCTAATCCCGAATTTAAATGAGCAGTTGTAATATTCTTCTGGAACACCACATGTTACTCAGTGCAATGACTGATCACCCGGTGAATAATAATTTGTTGCTTTTGAGAATTTGGGTTTTCTCCTCCCAGTTTTGACTTTTTTGTTTTCCAGAACAACCATTGACTAAAATACCTAAAGTTGAGACTCCGCTTCCTCCACCACCTCCTGTTATCACCCCCGCAGGTAAGGCCGGAGACCCATCGTACCTTGTCTGTCAGGTGATGATTCCTTTTTATCTGCTTTTTTTTTATTTATTTATTTTTATATTTTATTTATTTTTTTGGTTACTACTTTTTTCTTTTCTTCAGTGTGATGCGCTCTTTGACTTTGTGTATATTAGGGAATTTCTTCAGTAACAATCCCTACATTTATTATCAGAACTCCCACCCCTCCCCCATTCCTCAATAATTGCAACGGCTTTTAATTTCTGGCTGATAGAGAGAAAACCTGTGGCTCCGGCTCTCGCGGCGGGGGAAGGAGATCCCGTCAGTGCCCCCGAGTCGGCAGACTTGACCATGCTCCAGATAATTCCACCTTCTCATCCTTCTGCGGTTCACCAGCCGCCGCCTCTACCGCATCGGCCGCCGCCGCCACCTCCTTCTAGTTACATCACTGGGATGTCAACCACCAACTCTTACATGTCCGGGGAGGGCTACCAGAGCCTCCAATCCATGATGAAGACCGAAGCGCCATCTTACGGGAACATGCCGCCTGCCTACGGTCCTCCGTCTCATATGCAATACCATCTCCAAGTCTATCCACCTAATCCTCCACCGTCTGTGCCACTGCCGCCACCTTCTTCATTCCCCCCTCCTAACCTTCCTCCACTTAATTCTGTGTACCCTCCTCCTACTTACAATCCAAACTTCCCTCCACCTAGATTGCCCCCTACCCATAATTTACCCAATCACCCACCTCCAGGTATTGGTTTGCCACCAACTACCTATCCCCCGCCAACAGTGCCACCTGGAGGTCAGCCTCCCGTTCCTCCTCCTATTCCACCGCCGGGCATGCCACCTGGTGCCGGGCTCGGTCGTGCCGCCTGGATGAGATAGCGCGGCAGAGCGACATATCTGAACTTTTAAGGAGAGGATTGATTGACGGGCTGTCCTGTTATACGTTCCGCCTAACGAAAATGTAACGTTTGTCACAATCTCTGTCCCTTAATGCCAAGTCTGGATTACGTGAGGTGGCATTGAATGTTTTTGTATCGTTACAATGTGCCTGGCTGATATAATACAGTATATTGACCTGCTGACTGGCGAATATTTGGCAGCTCCCCCCTTTCTGTGACCAGCAGATGCGTTGAAATCCAGTCCCGTTTCCGGCTTTATATTGACGGCCATATTGGCCTAGCTCAAAAGTGAGAAAAAAAAGATCGTTTTCGCGAACGGTCACCGTAAAGATTAGCGCATTTGCTTTGCGTTTGACGTCTTGTTTTTTTCTATATTTTTTTTTTTCTTGATTTTGAATGAGATTTTGAACGTTTTACAAATGCTTGTAAATATTTTTTTAATGTGAAAAGAAAGTTTAAATGTAAGTGCTCAGTTGTCACCTAGTTATACGAGAATAAAAAATAATGAACATCTGCCTCGTCTTGTCTGGACGCCGACGACTTCTGTGTACACCGCTACTGCGGGGAACTCCCTAATACTTTGTAATTCTTCAATTTATGTTTAGCCAAAGGACTCCTGACTACAGGCCGTCATAAAACGTTTCTGAATGCAGAGCAATTTAACCCATTAAAGTTTTTGTTTTTTTCCCCCATCTTGGAGCTTTATAGCAGATCTATAGAAATATACCATAAATGTGCAATAGTGGCGGCTGACACCGATCTCCAGTACGTGGCCCCCTGAACCATGTACTACCTTCTCTAGGTTGGCAGTACGGCACCAGCGTAGCACAGTGGGCAACGCTTTTTCCGTAGCTCCGGAGTTCTAGAAACTGTTCATTCTGTAACGGACCACCTCCTCCATAGAGCAGCGGGCGCAGGGGAAGGTAGGACACCGTTCAGGGGGCCCCGTTCTAGTAATAGGTGCGGGTAAGCATACCCTAATACTAAGCCCCCTTGTATACGTAGCAGATTTTTCATATTTTTTACGCGCCGTTTTTGGAAAACACCCCGTCGGTACAGAACGCCGTGTTTTCCATTGAAATCAATGGGCAGATGTTTGGAGGCGTTCTGCTTCCGGTTTTCGGGCTATTTAAGTCAATCCTCCGCATCAGTGGAACTTATTAGAGGGGTTATCCAGTGGCCCAAAAAAATCCACAAAACACTTCTTAAAACCTCCTACTTATTGTTATGTATCATTTCCAGGCATGACATGTTGTTTTTGGGGTACTTGCTATACCGTCATCTTATGCTTCATGGGTGCGATTTTCATTTTTCATCGTGTGCTGAAAAACTACAAATCCCGTGGAAGGTCTGGAACATGCGCATTGAAAGGAAGAGAGCCGGGCCGGCCACGAGCGACAGGACCACACAGAGGGCGGCCTTACAAATGGAGCAGGAGGAGTCACGTGATTGATGACACCCCGACACCAAACGGAAGGGGGAGCGAGCCCGCCGTCACATGGAGCGGTGTCAGAGCGTCATCACTCGACCAAAAACTACAGGGATTCCGGCACCACGTGACAGGGTCCTCAATTCGTGATTCAGAATGGAATTCAAAATGACTCTATATTAGGAAGTGAGATGTATTTTTCTGATAACATTAATGGTTAACAATTTTTATTCCCAGGAGAACCCCTTTAACATTGTAGGATAAACTGGGCAGCAAAGCTACTGTAGAGAAAACAAAAAATGCCAGTAACCACTAGATGGCGCCAAATACTACATTTAAAATATAACTAAACAAGACTGGTAGAAACCGTCAAATATTCAGTGGCGTCCGCTGTATTGTAAGTTTGCTAGAGACGAGGGACTATTCTTAGGACACCCCTATCAAGTGGACCTTTTGTGATAAAGTGCTTTCCTAGGGTGCATACACACAGGCCGGTTTTGTGAGTTCTATTTTTTTTGGTGCGATTATCACAAAATCGGTGCGGTTAGCAGTGTTACCCAGAACTCCACAAGGCCATTAAACAAGCAATTTGACAACCGCCCTGAACGGCGAGCCGGCCGGGTCAGTGCCACGTCATGGAGCCTTCACCTAACAGTTTTTATGATCACGGCAAAACATTACCTCAAAACCCCTATCGAATCGGTTTTGTGTTTTTTTCCCACAATGGTGGCAAAGCCGTGGCTTTGTTTTTTACAAAAATGGTGAGTGTTTGCTGCAATTTTAATAATCGGCGCAAAAAAAAACCCAACAAGATGTAAGCGTATGACCATTAAATTCTGAAGCAAATGAAACTTTTAGATTAAAATGCAACGAAAACACACAATGTGAATGAACCCAGCCCTAGAGTGCAGCCTAAGGCTGAGTTCTCACAGTGCAGATTTTGCATGTATTTTTTTTTAAGTATGGGAGCACGGCCCGTAAAACGCAAAAGATCGGATATGTCCTATCTTTTGCGGTACACTACCACGGCCCAGACACCTTTCTATAAGTAAACCGGAAGGTGGCCGTGGACAATTGAAGTGAATAGGTCCGTAATTGCGTTTCGCAATTACGGACGTTTTTTATGGTCGTGTGCATGGGGCCTTAGGGTATGTTTCGACAAGCGGGACGCGCTGCGGAATTTCTGTGCGCAAATTCCACAGCATTTACAGTAGCAGCAAAGTGGATGAGATATAAAAAAAACCTCATGCCCGCGCTGCGGGAAAAAAACGCCGCAAAAACCTTCATAAATATGACCTGCGGTGCGGATTTTAAAGCCATGTCAATTTATGCTGCGTTTTCTGTTGCGAGTTTTATATCTCCATTGAATTCAATGGGGAAAACCCGCAACAACTAGTCAAGTGTTGCAACTTTTGTGATTCGGCTGCAAAAATCACAAGTCAGGGGAAAAAAATAAATCTCATACCTACCCAGAACTCTCTGCTCCTGCGTCCAGGGATGACGTTTCATCTCGTGTGACTGCTGGAGCAAATCATAGGCTGCAGCAGTCACATGGGATGAAACCTTCAGCCCGGGGGACACACGGGAAGACGTGCGCAGAGCCTGTACGACGGCAGCTCTGTAATATGGTATTTTGTAAGCTCCTTAGGCCTAGTTCACACAGTTTTTTTGGTGCTGTTTTTGAGGCGGAAACTGTACCGAAAAACTGCTGAAATTGCCTCCCATTGATTTCAACGGGAGGCGGAGGCGTTTTATTCTCACAAAATAAGGTCAAAATCCCAGATTTTTCTGCCTGCAAAAAACTGTGTGTGAACACACCCTAAGGGTATGTTCACACACACTAATTCGGGCGTTTTTGCCCCGAATTACGTCCGAAAAATGCGGCTTGAAAGCAATGGGCAGACGTTTGTCTGTTCACACGAGGCGTATATTTACGCGCCGCTGTCAAATGACGGCGCGTAAATAGACGCCCGCGTCAAAGAAGTGACCTGTCCCTTCTTGGGGCGTAATTGGAGCCGTTATTCATTGACTCCAATGAAAAGCAGCGCCTATTACGTCCGTAATGGACGCGGCGTTCAAGCGCCTGCACATGCCGGTACGGCTGAAATTACGGGGATGTTTCCTCCTGAAAACATCCCCGTAATTTCAGCCGTTACGGACGCTGTCGTGTGAACATACCCTAAGAGTCAGCCATGCTTTTAGCTGATTGAACCTCTGTATGAAGTCACAGTACAGGCACAAAGATTTCTGTGGGTACCATATTATAGATCTATAATCCGTTCGTGTGTGTGGCACCTGTGGGCTGTGTACACGTGTGCTGGCGTTTTTGCCTTTTCTTTTTTTTTTTTTGCTTTGTTTTTTTTTTTTTCCCAATAGAAAGTTATTGAAATACTTCAGCCTAGAAAGGGTTACTGCAATTCCTCAGTTTAGGCCTTGGCTACACCAAGACTTTTTGCAGAGCTACTGATTGATTTTCACTCCTCAGTGACAGCTGCAGTCCACATGAATACATTGAGTTGCATGCGATCTTGTGGACTGCAGCTGTCACTCAAGAGTTAAAAATCAATCTGTAGCTCTGCAAAAAGTCTTGGTGTAGCCCTGGCCTTACAGCGATGAATCGTCCCAGAAGTATCCGCCGGCCCACCCAAATATCTACTAGAGGTCAGCAACGATGAAGTCACGAGAACCAGATGAACTAAGGATCGGCCGAGCTCGCTCTTCACACGTCAGTGCCCATCAGTCCACCAACAGGGCAGGATCACACACAGTTTTGGTGCAGTTTTTGGAGCTGAAGACAAAAAGGAATCCAGAATGAAGGAAAGGTATAATAAAAAAAAAAAGGACCCATCTCCTTTCTTCTGTTTTTGCCACAAAAAACTGCACCTAAAACTGTGTGTGTGATCCTGGCCTTTCAGACTGAGCAAAAATGTATCCGCTGGGGAAGTGCAAGGCGAAAAATAATGTGAAAAACAGAAAAGTCTAATGTAAAAAAACAGCCCCCTCTATTACATCCATATATCCTACTAGGGCATATAGAGGTAGACTAGTTAAATTCACACTGCAGTATTACTCTTCCGCCACATGGTGGCAGCATTGTCCTTTTGATATTTTAGAAGTGCAGTAGAATTATTTTCCAGTTTGTTTTACATTGTTTGGACAGGTTTATATGTATGTTCTGAGTCATTTGTAGGCAGAAAAAAATCCAACGCAAAGTGCTGAGTTCACAATGCATTTGTGATGCGTTTGTTTTGGTTGACGAACTCCTATTGAAAGACACAGCCTTTTATCTACCAAAACCATGTGAGCCCGGCCTAATCTGCATCAAAAACCGTATATATATTTTTTAGTACTGTACTGAAAATGTTTTGGTCTAAAAATATGCACCATGTATTTTGCGCCTACACATGCAGAAACGCCTAAAATAGCAATTCAGCATTTATTGCCAGCGTTTTAAAGCCCCACGTTGGGAAAATTTGGCGCAGAGAATTGACGTGACGCCTTTTTTTTACGTGACCCACATTCCCATTGAAGTCAACTGGACGCTATAAACGTCCATCTGACTCGTAAAATAAACGTGTGAACATGGCCTGACAACTGAGGCCGGATTCAGACGGCCACATTTTACTGTCCATATTACGTAGAAGCCTATGGCGATCTGTGTTCAGCTCACTTGACCTGTGCGAGGTCCGGGCACTGCGGCTGTAAGGGTATGTTCACACGGCAGCGTCCGTTACGGCTGAAATTACGGGGCAGTTTTCAGGAGAAAACAGCTCCGTAATTTCAGCCGTAATGGCATGTGCAGGCGTTTTTCGCTGCGTCCATTATGGACGCAAATGGAGCTGTTTTTCCATGGAGTCAATGGAAAACGGCTCCATTTACGTCTGAAGAAGTGACAGGCACTTCTTTGATGCGGGCGTCTTTTTTACGCCCCGCCCTTTGACAGCGGGGCGTAAAAAAAATGACCGTCGGAACAGAACATCGTAAGACCCGTTCAAATGAATGGGCAGATGTTTGCCGACGCTATTGAGCCGCATTTTCGGACGTCATTCGGGGCTAAAACGCCCGAATTACGTCCGTAAATAGTGTGTGTGAACCCAGCCTAATACGGACCCTGTAAGGCCATGTTCACACGGCGTATGTTCAGGCTGAAAAATGAGGCGATTTTAAGGGATTTTTTTTTTTAAGCGGATTTTCTTTTTTGAATTGTCCAATAGAGAAAAAAAAACAGCTCGTAAGGCTCTGTTCACATTGCAGAATTTTAATGTGGTTTACAAAGGGTTTTTTCGCATCGCAATCAGCGTAAAAAGCCTCCCTTTGTCTTAAATGGGAAACTGCCCTGTTGTTCATATGGGAGAGGGGAATTTTCAGCAATCCGCCTTGCTGGGGAAAAAAAGTGACATCAGAAACGCGTCGGGTAGCCACACATTTACCAATTGATTGGGCTAATCTGCTTTCAGAAATGCAGCTGGTTTTACTGCTAAACCGCAGCAGAAATCCGAGAGTCAACAGCGGATTATTGAATGATTCCAGCTACATGCACACGAGCGTTTGTATTTTGCAGCCCGTTAATGGATCCGTTTTTTTATGGTTCGTGTCTCCTCTGTATCCGTTAAGTAGGTTCGAGGTTTTCACGTCGTCGTGGACTTGAATGGGCGAAACTGAGGTGCAAACACGGACAGGAATAGGACCTGCTCTGAGTTTTGTGAAAAAATATTACGTAGAAGTCTATGGTGATCAGTGTTCCGCTCACTTGACCTGTGCGAAGTCCGGGCACTGCGGCTGTAATACGGAGTTTCTTTTTTTTTTTTTTTTAAACGGATTTCACACTGACTAATACATTGGTCATGTGCATGTAGACTCCGTGTCTGCTTTTTCCTCAGGAAAACTCTGTTGTGTGAGCATAGCCTAAAACGCGTGAAGAAGTGACATGTAACATAATGGCCTAAGGCTGTCCACACGGGGCGGATACGCTGCGTAAATTACACAGCGTATCTGCCCCCGCTGGCCGCAGGGAATTCCGGGCGAAAAACCGTGCCAAACAGTGGTGCAAGTTTTTGCCCAGAATGTCCACAGCGGAAAACTGCAGCATTTAGCCTGTGATTGGCTGCAGCGGTCACATGGGATGAAACGTCATCCCAGGAGGCCGGGCTGGAGGAAGAAACACAGACAACTAATTCTGTTGTGGAAAATCCACAGTATTTACGCTACGTGTGAACTGGCCCTAATTGTGGCCCACTATACAGAAGTCTGAGGCCGGGATCCCACATAGCATAAACGCTGCAGGATTTCTGCAACCCTGCGTAAAAATCACGCAGTCCGACCTGGAACCTGCAGTACATTCCATCCGAAAACCGCACCACATTGTGTGGTGCGTTTTTTCGCACGGATTTTCTTCTGCGGAAGACGTTTATACTTACCCCCTCCGTCTTCTCTTCGCGTAGTCCGGCCTCCTACGATGACGTTGCAGGCCATGTGATTCTGCAGCCTGTGATTGGCTGCAGCGATCACATGGGATGAAACCTCATCCCAGGAGGCCAGACTGCAGGAAGGAGGAGGGTGTTCTGAGTAAGTATGATTTTTTTGTTTGGTTTTCCGTAGTTGCGATTTTTGCGGCATAAGCGATAATTGCATCCAATTCAATGTGGAAAAACTGCAACGGAAAATTAAATATAGCGCAGCATAAATTAACATGATGCGGCATTAAATTCCGCATCGCAGGTCAATTTATTAACGTTTACGCTGCGTTTTTCGCCGCAGCGTGGGCATGAGATTTTCTAAATCTCATCCACTTTGCCGCTACTGTAAATGCTGCAGAATTTCCGCACACCATTCCGTTGTGGAAATTCTGCAGCGTTTACGCTACGTGGGAACCCGGCCTAAATCCGCAGGTTAGACGACACCGATATGCTGTGGATTTCTGTGACTGATTTATCAGTATTTTTTGTAGTGCGGTTTTTCCGGCAGCGTGTCTGCTGCGGAATTTCTGCAGGAATAATAAGAAAAGGTTTATACTTACCACAGGCCGTTGTCATGACGACATGTCCCTCTCTTCTGAGCGTAGCCCTGACACTGTAGTCCATGTGACCGCGGCAGCTTTTGATTGGCTGCAGCAGTCACACGCGATGAAAAATCATCCCAGGCGGTGCACAGAATAGAGGATTGTGTTGCCATGACGACGGCTGGGGGTAAGTATAAGCTTTTGTTTTTTCTTTCACTTGCGATGTTTGTGGCGGAATTGCATCGTTTCTGCCTCAAAAGTCGCAACACACTGCTCTTTGTTGTGGGTTTTACCTCCCTGTTGAATTCAATTGGGAAAACCCGCAACCGAAGAGCAGTGATTCCGCAGCATTAATTGACACGCTGCCGATTTAAAAACCGCAGGTCAATTTATGAACGGTTATTCGGCTGATTTTTTCCGTCGCGTATTTACGCCCAGTGTGTTCCTACCCGTAATCCAGCTGATCTGAGCCAGAACAAGTAGTATAAATCTGGAGCTGAGAATTACTTTCAGATCATCTTTAGATAAATTGGAAAACCTGAAGGAGGAACAACTCCTCCCCCATATGGTAAACATGTCCAAAATTGGACAATCCCTTTAAGAACACATGAAGGAAGATGAAGCTATTGATTGTTCATGGTGGTTGTGAAGTATTCTTGAGGAGACCGGTTGCACTGGGGCTGAGGAGGGGACCTTACGCCTCATGCACACGACCGTGTGCGCCATCCAAGTCCCGTCAGTGATCCGAGGAAAGATGGGACATGTTCTATCTTTCATCGGATCGGAGACTCGGACCATTTTTCACGGACCCGATTCACCAGCTAAAGTGAATGGGTCTGTGAAGACTATCGGGTGTCACTCGGATGCCGTCGAAAACGGCCCGAGTGGCACGACGGTCGTGTGCATGAGGCATTATACATATCCCGCCGAGACCGCCATTTTGTGTTGATCTCCATCTCCATATAATACAATGTGTATATGTCTGTCACTAAAAGATAAACTAAAGCTTTATTAGGCGGGGGCAGGGTTCACATCTTCTGCCCCCCATTATCCCCTCGTGGATGTTCTATAATGTTCCGCTTCTATAAGGCATCAGATTAATGTTACTGTAGGCAGGTCCCCTTTAAGACGTATGTCCTATAGAATTTCTTATGGACCTCCAGTCCGCGCTCCTTCCCTTTCCATTTCTCCGTCGGTCGTCTTACTTAACCTGATCAAGTGGCAGAAATTCCCAAGAAGAAATGATCTGGTAACGAAATACAAAGAGACCTTTCTCCTGCGCAAACTTGGAATTTCGTGTTTTCGAGCTTCTATTTGTAATTCCTTGCCGGTGAAACCTGACAGGAGCTCGTGAGGCCCCACCAATGTCTTAAGACCTGCCTGCTTCTCATTCTAGTCTTATCCCTATCCTAGCTGCATCCTTCGTGTATATTAATGTCACCGTATAACTGGTGACACAAGGGAGGCACAGAGTACCTCGTGCCTCATAGAGGTCACTAGTTTCTAGTCAATGCATAGGATGTCATAATGGTCAGTTCTTCACAGAATATCGCCATGTCTTATATGTGCGCTAATGGATATTTCACACATACTAGTGAAAGGTGAGGCACGGTGTGCCTTATGCCTCCCTATGGTCAATAGTTAGTGTAGAATAGTCAACGTATAAGGTGCGTTCTCAGTTCTTTGCAGAATATAGATAGCTATTGACCATTCACATATACACTGGTGAATGAGGTATGAGGCGCAGCGTACCTCATGGCTCAATGATGGTTCTAGTTAATGTAGATATGAATGTTGATGTTTTACATATACCCGGGTGACACTACCGAGGCATGAGGCGCAGCGTACCTTATACCTTAATTATGTCACTCATTCCTAGCCAATGTATAAAGTGCATTTGCATGAGTCAGTTCATCACATGATATATGTATAATGTATATTGACGTATACCCAGGTGACACTACGGAGGTAGGAGGCGCAGTGTACCGTACGCTTTTAAGGGAACCTGTCACTAAACCACCAGCATCGCATGGTGTAGCTGGCGTTTAGCGTTCCAAGCCGGCTCATGTCGAAAATGGCGTTTCGACAATAGTTGTTAAAGAACTTACAAGTTACCGTAATGAGTCCGGGAGAGGAGTCCTGCAGTATCGGGCACAGGCGCAGAATACGGTCCTCCGCTTTATCTGTGCAATGTGCATGTGACCGATGCCGCTGGACTCCTCTCCCGGACTTAACTTATAAGACTCTATGCACACGACCGTATTTTTCATCAGTAATTACGGACCCATTCATTTCTATTGGCCACAGACACCTTTCGGTATTTTTACGGATGGGTGTCCGCGCTGAAAAAATGATAGAACCCGTCCCATTCTTGTCAGTAATTACGGCACAGACTCCCCCATAGAAGTCTATGGGAGCTTCCGTAAATACGGACGGCTACAGATGCGCATCCGTATACCGTCCGTATTTAGGGAAGCGTGGCTATGCAACATGCTGATGACATTATTTGCTCCCTCTTTTTTTACGGATCCGTATACACGGATGCAATACGGACCTTATTTACAAATAGTATTTTTCGGGATAGATGAAATTACGGTCGTGTGCATGGGGCCTCCGTTCTTTAACAGCTGTTGCCGAAACATCCGTTTTGTTTTTTTACGTGGTCGGGTTTGGAACGCTAAACCCAAGCGGCATGACGACATGTTGGTAGTTTAATGGCTCGTAACCTACTGACCGGTTCCCTTTAACAAGGTCACTAGTTTCCAGCCAACGTATAAGGTGGATTTGGCCCCCATTATGTATATTAACCCCTTCCCCCTGCATTCTGGGTCCTAACGACCAAGCAATTTTTTTCATTTTTCCATAGTCACATTCTAAGAGCTATAACTTTTTTGTTTTCATGTGGTCATGGCTGTCTGAGGACTCGTTTTTTGCGGGATGAGTTGTATTTTTCAATGGCATCATTTTGGGGTATATCGAATTTTTTATTTTTTTTAAACTTTACCGTGCGGCGTAAATATCATGTTACATTTATTCTATGGGTCGGTACGATTACAACGATACCAAATAATTATAGTTTTTTTTATGTTTTACGACTTTTGCAGAATGAAAACACTTTTGAACTAAAATTATTCGTTTTTGCATCGCAGCTTTCCAAGAGCCGTAACTTTTTTATTTTTCTGTCCATGTCGTCATATGAGGGCTTGTTTTTTGCAGGACTTAATTGCTACCATTTTGGGGTACATGGGACTTATTGATTAACCTTTTTTATTATTATTTTTGGGGGGGGGAATGGAAAAATATAGCCATATTGCCGTTGTTTTTTTTGTTGTTTTTTTTTACGCCATTTATCTTGCAGTTTAAATAATATGCTAACTTTATTGTTTGTGTCATTACAGTCACAGCGATACCATATATGTGTTTTTTTGTTTTTTTTACACTTTTATTAAATGAAACCATTTTTTATGGAGAAAAAATGTTTTTTTTTTGTTTTTTTATGTGTACCTTTTTATTTCACATTAATTAGTTTTTTAGTCCCACTAGGGGACTTCACTATGCGTTCTTTAGTTCACAGATATAATGCTTTGGTATACTTAGTGCGGGCCTCCGATGGGTGAGCGGGAGCTCCCTCCCTCTGTAAACTACTCAAATGCAGCGGTCGCTAATGACCGTGGCATTTGAGGGGTTAAACGGTCGCGATCGAAGTAAACCGATCACTACAGTTGGAGCAGGAGCCCGGCTGTCGGAAGCCCCCGCTCCAGCCTGCATCAGACACCCGTGCAGGACGTTGATTAGGCCACCGTGAAAAAGCGTATCGGTGGTCGTCACCCCTTAGTGACCGGCCTATTTTGGGCCTTTGTTTTCACCATCGCATTAAAAAAATCCATAATTTTTTATTTCTTTTCTCCGTCGCCACAGCTGTAGGAGGGCTTGTTTTTGTTTTTTTTTGCTGGATGAGTTGTATGTTCAATGGCACCATTTTGAAGTACGTATAATTTGTGGGTTTATTTTAGTTTTTTTTTTTGTTTTTTTTAGGGGGGAATGGGAAAAGAAAAAGCAATTCTGCCATGGCTTTTTATTTTTAAAGTTTAGACTATTCTACGTGCGGCGTAAATAATATTTTACCCTTTTATTCTACTTTTTTTTAGGCATCCGGCTGCCATGGCAACCCTTAGTCATCCTCTGATCCCGGCCTTTAGAGCGGGCGCCCGGCTGTCAACATTTTTAAGGTGCATCGGAGTAAAGCCCGGCACAGGTGTTGGCGGTCATTAGACATTTGGCCGGGCTCCTGCTCTAACTGTTCGGATCGGAGGCTGATGAATGCCCATAAAAAGGCGTATTGGCGGTGATAAAGGAGCGGCACCGTGTACCTTATGCCTCCATCATGTCACTACTGGTTCATGAATAGGCGGCATCCGTTATGTGTATTGATGGAGAAATGACTCTTCACACGTCACCTAGACACAGGTTTTTATATGCCGACATAAAATGAATATATTCTCTGTCAACTTCTACATAATCTAGTACAGCATCGTAACAAAATAGAGATCCGTCCACTTTATATGCAGCAGCTTGGAGGAAAAAAACAAAGCCAGATTTTGGTCTTTACAGGGATAAAAATCGACAAGTTTCTGAAAAAAAGTGAATTTTTTTTTTTTGTTCGTTTTTTTTTTCAATAATACAAATATTGATCAGAATAGAAATCAATGCGCAGCTAAAATGATCGATGGATTAGAAAGTTCATAAAACGCAGAGGGAAGGCTGAGCCTCATCTTCTATACAAAAATATCTTGTTTTGTTCTCCTCGTTACAAAATAATAATCCAGTGTGTAATACTAGTGGGTCTAGTTAGTGGTGGGTCAGCGTACAAACATGGTGCCCCACCTATGGCCACTGCTGGGAGTTATAGTCCGACAACCAAAGAGCCATAGGATGAGGAGCCCCGACCAGGAAAGTGGTCTATTGCAGGACGTGCAAGGGTCTATATAGGAGACAGTGTGGGGGAGGGGCGGTCTTTCCCCTACTATGTATCTACGGTCTGTACACTAGTCCTCCGCCGTACACCTATATACAATGTATTGCGTCTCCAGCTTATGTATTGACCTCGAGTCACCAATATATACAGCAGTTCTTTATTTCAAGTGCCTCCGGCGTCCTCCGCTCCAAATATGTCCTTTACAAAGGTCCTTTAAACTGGTTTCCAGAAAGATGCTGCCGGATCGAAGGCTTGGAGTTCGCTGCGTCGCCCAACTTTCTCCAAACGACCTGTAAGATAGAATTGTAAATGCATTATATTCATTTTCTATCTTGAGTCTCCAATATCGTGGAATCCACGAGAACAGAAGAGTCCGCAGACAGAACCTATTAGAATTTCCTCCGCCCATGAGTTTTATACACTTCTCTATGACCATTTGATAATCCAGCATCCATGGCAGGACTGGCAGTTCTGGCAAACACCAGATGGGCCGGTGAACAGTGGGCCGCCTGCTGGCCGCCCAAACGAACAAATCTCATCCACACGCTGCGTAAATTATAAGCAGAAAAAACACTCAGAAATTTACCTGCTGTATATTCCGCAGCATATCAATTGTATTTGCGTAAATGCTGCTTATTCGTTTCGGGTTTTCCCCATTTAATTCAATGGGGAGGTAAAACCCGCAACAAATAGCAGATGTTGTTTTTTTGCGGCGGAAAAGCAGCTATTCCGCCGCAAACAAAAACCACAACTCAGAAAATTTGAAATCAATGGTGATGCAAACGGAAAGCTGTGGTTTCCGTTTGGTTTCCGTTCGTGGATTCCCCTGGTCTGACTGAACCCATGAATAGAGCCCCGACGCAGGGAAGAACGAAGCCTAATTATTACTGTATGATCTGTCCAGATGATGGAGGGCACTATTTTTTGGCGTGTAGCAACTCCCAGTATATCATTACGATTGTTCAGGTCATACTGGAAGCTGCTAACCTGACTGCAAATTATCTCTGTACTGAAATGTATTTGTACTGAGCTTGGTTTTGGTGTTGTATTTATGTACTGAGGTGTGTGTGTGTATATATACATCACCCAGCCATGAAACCAGCCGCCGCCACCCCCTCCTGCACTAATTGTACCTGCCTTACAATGACTTGCCCTGCCAATCAGCGCCTTTCAACTATGCTAGCAGTGTGATAACGTCATGTGGGGTACCATCTACAGGGGGGCTATATGTGGGGCTCTATGGGGGCACTATCTACATGGGGCTCTATGGGGGCACTATCTACATGGGGCTCTTTGGGGGCACTATCTACGGGGAGCAGGCTTTGTGTGTGGTACACTGTGTCCCTGAATATAACCGCACCATACACACTGTGTGGTGCTATTATAATCAGGGACACGGTGTATGGTGCTATTATAATTAGAGGTACAGTGTACGGTGCTATTATATTTAGGGGTACAGTGTGTGCCACAATGAACATTTTATCTTCGTTTATAGGTGCAGGAATGTTTGAATAGTGAGAAGCTGAAGACGTCTGAGCGACAAACTGCAGAAATGGGTCGTGGCCGGGAGAAGTCGTCATAGAGGTCTGAACCGGATGGAGAAGAAAAGAGAAAAAGAACAACTACAATCTGAGATCGTCACTGGTGAGCCACTTAATATAAATGTTTATTCTGCCTCTAATCAGTACTGTAGTCACTGCATGATCTGCAGCGAGATGATGGGTGGTATGATTTTTTTTTTTTTGTGAAACAGCAACTCTCAGTATATCCTTACCATTGTTCGGTCCATGCTGGGAGCTGTAGTTTTATGCTGTACAAAACTATACGGCAGGGGTTGCACTAAATTGAGCTGTATTTCTGCTGGTGCTGTATTTATGCGCTGAGCTTGGTTCTGATGATGTATTTGTAAAGGATCTGCCAGGCACTGCGGGGTTAACTCCCAGAACTAATCAGTCAGCACCTGAGAATACATCCCTGAGACTGACTCCTGCTTCCACCATTCAGGCTGGCAGGCTTAGGAGTGGGAGAGCCTATCGTAACCTGGCCAGACTCAGCTAGCTCCCGCCCTCGGTCTATTTAAGCCTGCACTTCCTGTCCCTCGGTGCTTGTTATTGCTTTTGTTTCCTTCCTTGTGGTTCCTGGCCCAGCTACAGCTCCTGCTATTTTTGATCCTGCTCCATACCGACCCTGGCTTACCGACTACTCTTCTGCTTTTCGTTTTGTACCTCGCACACTCCTGGCTTGACTCGGCTCGTTCACCACTCTGGTTGCTCACGGTGTTGCCGTGGGCAACGGCCCCTTTTCCTTGCTTGTGTTCCTTGTATGTTTGTCGTGTTTGTCGTGCACTTACTGAGCGCAGGGACCGCCGCCCAGTTGTACCCCGTCGCCTAGGGCGGGTCGTTGCAAGTAGGCAGGGACAGAGTGGCGGGTAGATTAGGGCTCACTTGTCCGTCTCCCTACCCCCTGCCGTTACATAATAACAAGCCCATACCTAGTCTACCCCTGGTCCCTGACACCACTATGGATCCCCGTGAGACCCTGGCTCAGCAAATGCAGGGTCTCTCCCTACAGGTCCAGGCCCTGGCTCAGAGGGTCAACCAGCCTGATGCTACCCTGGTAGTTCCCCGCACCGCACCTCTTGAACCCCACCTCAAGTTGCCCGACCGGTTCTAAGGGGACCGGAGGACTTTTCTCTCCTTTCGGGAGAGTTGTAGGCTTTACTTTCGTTTAAAGCCTCATTCCTCAGGTTCTGAGAGCCAGCGGGTGGGTATAATTATGTCCCGGCTCCAGGAAGGGCCCCAAGAGTGGGCCTTCTCCTTGGCTCCTGACGCCCCTGAACTTTCCTCCGTTGATTGTTTCTTTTCTGCTCTCGGACTTATTTATGACGAGACTGACAGGACTGCCTTTGCCGAGAGTCAGCTGGTGACCTTAAGTCAGGGTAAGAGACCTGTTGAGGAGTATTGCTCTGACTTTCGGAAGTGGTGCGTAGCTTCTCGGTGGAATGACCCTGCCTTAAGGTGCCAGTTTAGGTTGGGTCTGTCGAATGCCCTGAAAGACCTGCTAGTTAGCTATCCCTCTTCTGACTCCCTAGACCAGGTTATGGCTTTAGCGATACGACTTGACCGACGTCTCAGGGAACGACAACGTGAACGTTTATGTGTTTTCTCCTCCGACTCCCCCATGATGCCTCCCGAAGCTCCGTTGCTTCGTTCCTCCCCGAAAGATTCAGAGATACCTATGCAACTCGGGGCCTCCGTGTCCCCCCAACAACGTAGAGAATTCCGCAGGAAGAATGGTCTCTGCTTCTACTGTGGGGACGACAAGCATCAAGTGAACAACTGTCCTAAGCGTAAGGTTGCAGCCAGAGAACTTCCGCGTCTAAGTGATCATCGGGGAGGTCACTTGGGCGCACAGGTATTTCCCGTAAATATGAAACGTACTAAGATCTTGCTTCCCTTTCAGGTCTCTTTTGGTGGTAGGTCTGCTACCGGCAGTGCTTTCGTGGATTCAGGGTCCTCTACTAATATCATGTCTGTGGAATTTGCTATGTCCCTTGCTATGCCTCTTATTGATTTGCCTAAACCTGTCCCGGTAGTGGGTATCGACGCCACTCCTCTTGCTAATGGTTATTTTACCCAGCATACCCCTGTTTTTGAACTCCTTGTTGGCTCCATGCATTTGGAGCAATGCTCTGTACTGTTGATGCAGGGATTATCGTACGATTTGGTGCTAGGTCTTCCCTGGTTGCAGTTGCATAATCCTACGTTTGACTGGAATACTGGGGAGCTAACCAAATGGGGTAATGAATGTTGTACGTCATGTTTTTCTGTTAATTCTATTTCTCCCCCTAAGGAGGCGAATACGCTACCCGAGTTTGTTCAGGACTTCGCTGATGTTTTCTCTAGGGAGGCCTCCGAAGTGTTACCTCCTCATAGAGAATACGATTGCGCTATCGAATTGGTACCAGGAGCTAAGCTTCCTAAGGGTAGGATATTTAATCTTTCTTGTCCCGAACGTGAAGCTATGAGAGTGTATATTCAGGAATCCCTGGCCAAGGGTTACATTCGTCCCTCTTCTTCTCCGGTAGGTGCTGGCTTCTTCTTCGTGGGGAAGAAGGATGGTGGTCTTAGGCCATGCATTGACTACCGTAGCCTGAATAAGGTCACGGTAAGGAACCAGTATCCCCTTCCTTTGATTCCTGATCTCTTTAATCAGGTTCAGGGGGCCCAATGGTTTTCTAAATTGGATCTACGGGGGGCGTATAACCTTATTCGCATCAAAGAGGGGGATGAGTGGAAGACTGCGTTTAACACGCCCGAAGGCCATTTCGAATACCTCGTCATGCCCTTTGGGTTGTGTAATGCCCCTGCGGTCTTCCAGAATTTCATAAATGAGATTTTGAGAAATTACCTTGGGATTTTTCTGGTAGTGTACCTTGATGACATACTGGTGTTTTCCAAGGACTGGTCCTCCCACGTGGAGCATGTCAGGAAGGTGCTCCAGGTCCTTCGGGAAAATAAACTGTTTGGCAAAACCGAAAAATGTGTGTTTGGGGTACAGGAGATTCCATTTTTGGGTCAAATCCTCACTCCTCATGAATTCCGCATGGACCCAGCCAAGGTTCAGGCTGTGGCGGAATGGGTCCAACCTGCCTCCCTGAAGGCGTTACAGTGTTTTTTGGGGTTTGCTAATTATTACAGGAGATTTATTGCTAACTTCTCGGTCATCGCTAAGCCCCTTACGGACCTCACTCGCAAAGGTGCTGATCTCCTCCACTGGCCTCCTGAGGCTGTCCAGGCTTTTGAGGTCCTTAAGAAGTGCTTTGTCTCGGCCCCGGTGCTGGTTCAGCCCAACCAAATGGAGCCATTTATCGTGGAAGTTGACGCATCTGAGGTGGGAGTGGGGGCTGTCTTGTCCCAGGGTACCAGGTCCCTCACCCATCTCCGCCCCTGTGCCTACTTCTCCAGGAAGTTTTCGCCAACTGAAAGTAACTATGATATTGGCAACCGCGAACTCTTAGCCATTAAATGGGCATTTGAAGAGTGGCGCCACTTCCTGGAAGGGGCTAGGCACCAGGTAACGGTCCTTACCGACCACAAGAATCTGGTGTTCCTAGAATCTGCCCGGAGGCTAAACCCGAGACAAGCTCGATGGGCGTTATTTTTTACCAGATTCAATTTTTTGGTTACCTATAGGGCTGGGTCTAAAACTATTAAGGCTGATGCACTGTCGCGTAGCTTCATGGCCAGCCCTCCTTCGGAGGAAGATCCTGCTTGTATTTTGCCTCCAGGTATAATCATTTCCTCGATCGATTCTGATTTAGTCTCTGAAATTGCTGCTGATCAAGGTGCAGTTCCCGGGAACCTTCCTGAGAACAAGCTGTTTGTTCCCCTGCAATTCCGGCTAAGGGTACTTAGGGAAAATCATGATTCCGCACTATCTGGCCATACAGGCATCCTGGGTACCAAACACCTCATTACCAGAAATTATTGGTGGCCTGGGTTGCCTAAAGACGTTAAGGCCTACGTCGCCGCTTGTGAGGTTTGTGCTAGGTCCAAGACTCCCAGGTCCCGACCAGCGGGCTTACTGCGTTCGTTGCCCATTCCCCAGAGACCTTGGACACATATCTCCATGGATTTTATCACCGATTTGCCTCCATCCCAAGGCAAGTCGGTGGTGTGGGTGGTGGTGGACCGCTTCAGTAAGATGTGCCACTTTGTGCCCCTCAAGAAACTACCCAACGCCAAAACGTTGGCTACCTTGTTTGTCAAACACATCCTGCGTCTCCATGGGGTCCCTGTCAATATTGTTTCGGACAGAGGGGTACAATTTGTTTCATTGTTTTGGAGAGCCTTCTGTATGAAGTTGGGGATTGATCTGTCCTTCTCCTCTGCCTTCCATCCTGAAACCAATGGCCAAACGGAGAGGACTAATCAGTCTCTAGAACAATACTTAAGGTGTTTTGTCTCTGACTGTCAATTTGATTGGGTCTCTTTCATTCCCCTCGCCGAATTTTCCCTTAATAACCGGGTCAGTAACTCGTCTGGGGTCTCTCCTTTTTTTTGTAATTTTGGGTTTAATCCACGGTTCTCCTCAGTTTCACCTGGTAGTTCCAACAATCCTGAGGTAGAGGTCGTTCATCGGGAACTGTGCACAGTCTGGGCCCAGGTTCAGAAAAACCTAGAGGTGTCCCAGAGCGTACAAAAAACTCAGGCTGCTAAAAAACGTTCTGCTAACCCCCTGTTTATGGTCGGGGATCTGGTGTGGTTGTCGTCTAGGAACTTGCGTCTCAAGGTTCCGTCCAAGAAGTTTGCTCCCCGGTTTATTGGGCCGTATAAGGTCATTGAGGTCCTCAATCCTGTCTCCTTCCGGCTGGAGTTACCCCCGTCTTTTCGGATACACGACGTGTTTCATGCCTCCCTCCTCAAACGCTGCTCCCCGTCCTTGGCTCCCTCGAGGAGACCTCCTGTTCCCATCCTCACCCCGGAGGGGGTGGAATTCGAGGTGGCCAGGATTGTGGACAGCAAGATGGTCCAAGGCTCCCTCCAGTACCTGGTCCATTGGAGAGGATACGGGCCCGAGGAGAGGACTTGGGTACCCGCCCGGGATGTTCACGCTGGGGTATTGGTCAGGAGGTTCCACCTGCGTTTCCCCAGTAAGCCAGGTCCACTTAGAAAGGGTCCGGTGGCCCCTCATAAAAGGGGGGGTACTGTAAAGGATCTGCCAGGCACTGCGGGGTTAACTCCCAGAACTAATCAGTCAGCACCTGAGAATACATCCCTGAGACTGACTCCTGCTTCCACCATTCAGGCTGGCAGGCTTAGGAGTGGGAGAGCCTATCGTAACCTGGCCAGACTCAGCTAGCTCCCGCCCTCGGTCTATTTAAGCCTGCACTTCCTGTCCCTCGGTGCTTGTTATTGCTTTTGTTTCCTTCCTTGTGGTTCCTGGCCCAGCTACAGCTCCTGCTATTTTTGATCCTGCTCCATACCGACCCTGGCTTACCGACTACTCTTCTGCTTTTCGTTTTGTACCTCGCACACTCCTGGCTTGACTCGGCTCGTTCACCACTCTGGTTGCTCACGGTGTTGCCGTGGGCAACGGCCCCTTTTCCTTGCTTGTGTTCCTTGTATGTTTGTCGTGCACTTACTGAGCGCAGGGACCGCCGCCCAGTTGTACCCCGTCGCCTAGGGCGGGTCGTTGCAAGTAGGCAGGGACAGAGTGGCGGGTAGATTAGGGCTCACTTGTCCGTCTCCCTACCCCCTGCCGTTACAGTATTATTTATGTGCTGAGCTTGGTGCTGATGCTGTATTTATGTGCTGACCTTGGTTCTGGTGCTGCATTTATGTACTTATCTTTGTTCTGATGCAGTATTTATGTACTGAGCTTGGTTCTGGTGCTGTATTTATGTACTGAGCTTTGTTCTGGTGCTGTATTTATGTACTGAGCTTCGTTCTGGTGTATTTATGTGCAGAGCTTGGTGATGATGCTGTATTTATGTACTGAGCTTGGTTCTGGTGCTGTATATATGTGCTAAGCTTGGTTCTGGTGTATATATGTACTGCGCATGAGTCATAAGTGTAAGTGGTGTGCGTGCGCATGTGTCCTAGGTGTGAGTGGTGAGTGTGAGTGGCACGAATGCAGCATGTGTCCAGCTTTGTGTCTGTGTGTCTGAATATGAAATTGAAATCATACTATTTTGTTACAGTATGGTGATATTTTAGAATTGTATACTGGTATAATTTGCAATCTTTATATGTCAGTATTAGGCCATGATCACGCAATCAGGATTTGATTAGGACTAAGTCCCTGTTTCCACACCTAAATCCCTTTCAAATCCACTAACATTCTGCATCCATTAATAGTGAATGGGCTATTTCATACCCCATTCACATGCAGCAGAAATAAGTCTGTTTCAATTTTTTTCGGTTCCGCTAAAAAAATCCTAGAATAATGAGCATGTTTGTTATTCTCGTGGGAACGCAGTGGATTCCTTCGAGTTGGAACTATAATGAACTATTCCTCCTTTCATTTACACCTGTTTTAATAAATCTCCCCGTGTCTTGTATAGCTGAAAGATGGTCCCATGTACTCCAGCCCAACACTGGTGGCTGCAAATGGCCTGCGGTGGGTCTGTCTGCTTAAAAATGCCAGGGCTGATTTTAAGTCCCAGTCTGGGACCCACGCCTATCTCTAGAATGGGGCACTCTAAACCCCGTTCTTCCGATCTGTGATGTGGCTAATGCGTGTGATTTTCGACCATGAAGAAGAAAACAGTGTAGCTTGCTGAGCTATGCTGTTTCCGTAACTCCCATAGTAGTGAATGGCAGTTACGTAAGCAGCCGAACATGTGAGCTACACTGTTTCCGTAACTACCATTCAGTTGTATGGGACTTACAGAAACAGTGTAGCTCAGCGAGATACGCTGTTTTTGTAACTCAAGACCATATAACCTTTTTTATGGTCGGAATTCACCTCATTCAGACGCAACACAGAGCGGTAGAACGGAGTTCCGTTCTAGAGATAGGTGCTGGTCCCAGATGTGGGACCTGCATCTATCTGACATTTATGACATATAATGTGGAGATGTCATAAATGTCTCTGCTGCGGAAAACCCCTTTAACCATTTATCAGATCATCAATAACTTCAAGAATAGAGGTTTGATTGCTGTTGAGATGCTTCAGTGTGCCCAAGAAAGTCCAGCAAGTGCCAGGACTACATGCAACTTGTGTGGTAGATGGCGATCTCCTTACTTATATGAATGAGCTGCTTGTGCTTAAGGGAAATTAAGTTATTAGCACTAAGGCTGGGTTCACACGAGCATGTTCGGTCCATAACGGACGGAACGTATTTCGGCCGGAAGTCCCGGACCGAACACACTGCAGGGAGCCAGGCTCCTAGCATCATAGTTATGTACGACGCTAGGAGTCCCTGCCTCTCCGTGGAACTACTGTCCCGTACTGAAAACATGATTACAGTACGGGACAGTTGTCTTGCAGCGAGGCAGGGACTCCTAGCGTCGTACATAACTATGATGCCAGGAGCCCGGCTCCCTGCAGTGTGTTCGGTCCGGGATTAGCAGCCGAAATACGTTCCGTCCATTACGGACGTAACATGGTCATGTGAATCCAGCCTTAAAGGTGACAACGGTTTCCTGACAATTTTGTCAGGCGGCTGACGCTCAAAAGGGCAATGCATTTCTGTTTTTAATAAACACCTCGCCTTGTGAACCTGCAGTAGTGAAAGGCATTCAAGGAAGAGATCCCAGGGATAGAACCCACACGTTCCTCACTCCTGACGTATTAGTAGAGAACTTTACCACTGCACTACTTCTGCTGTTGAGAGCTGGCTGCAAATTCTTCCAAAGATGACATGTTCTTATTCCTGTTGTAAGTGACGATTACATTTGGTCTCATGGGAACAATAAGAAAGTCCTGAACTGGTGGTCTGGTGCTTAAGCTGCACCCTCAACAGTGAGTGTCTTCTGTGCAGCCCCTGGTTCAAATCCTGAGGTGTGTCCTTGTTTAAAAGGGAGCTCTGCTGTGTGGTGTTTATAGTGGTGTTTATAGTGGTGTTTATAGTGGTGTGGAAGCAGCGCAGTGAGATTGTTGCTGCATAAGAAAGTTAATTATGCAAAGAAAGTTACTTATGCAGCTGTCTCTTTTGAGACAACTGCATTTATATAGTAGATTAATGCAGATTTCAGCAATATACACATCACTCAAACAGGTATCATAATCCATCACTCCATGGGTGGCACTTTGGGAAAGGGGGAGCAGCCCTGGGTCACCAGGACGACAATGTGGGGATTAGAACCCACATTGTAAAGAAGTGATTCCTGCGCTCAACTCAGATCACGCAAGCTGTGAGCTAGCTGTACAGCAGCCTTACAAGGACACATTTTTCACCTCTTTTAAAAACGGGTAATCGGACCATCAACAAGAAAAACTTTAGATCACATTGGGGAGGTTGAGCAGACAGCATCATGACAGCGTGGTAGCTTGGGGGCTTAAGTGCCTAGGCCTGGTTTGCTGTGGAGTTAGACCATGTCTCTAGGTTCAAAGCATCCTGCATGCTCCTTGTGTGGTAGGTGGCGGTCTCCTCACTTATGCGAGCTTGTGCTTGGTGACTTTTTTCCAACAATTTTAGCAAGCAGCTGACGCACAACAGGGTAATGCGTTTCTCCTTTAAAAGGATGACTTGACTTTTGAACCCAAACTGGTGAAAGACTTTTAAAACTGAGACACAAGGAGGAGATCATGGGGATAGAGCCCACATGTTCCTGACTACTCCAATTCATCAGCAAAGAACATTACCAGTGCACTACCTCTGCTGTTGAGAACTGGCCACAAATTCTTCCAAAGATGACATGTTCTTATCCCTGCTGGAAGTGACGATTACATTTGGTCTTATGGGAACAATAAGAAAGTCCTGAGCTGGTGGTCTGGTGCGTAAGATGCACCCTCAACAGTTAGTGTTTTCTGTGCAGCCACTGGTTCAAATCCTGAGGTGTGTCCTTGTTTAAAAGGGAGCTCTGCTGTGTGGTGTTTATAGTGGTGTGGAAGCAGCGCAGTGAGATTGTTGCTGCATAAGAAAGTTAATTATGCAAAGAAAGTTACTTATGCAGCTGTCTCTTTTGAGACAACTGCATTTATATAGTAGATTAATGCAGATTTCAGCAATATACACATCACTCAAACAGGTATCATAATCCATCACTCCATGGGTGGCACTTTGGGAAAGGGGGAGCAGCCCAAGGTCACCAGGACGACAATGTGGGGATTAGAACCCACATTGTAAAGAAGTGACTCCTGCGCTCAACTCAGATCACGCAAGCTGTGAGCTAGCTGTACAGCAGCCTTACAAGGACACATTTTTCACCTCTTTTAAAAACGGGTAATCGGACTTTCAACAAGAAAAACTTTAGATCACATTGGTGAGAGGCAGCATGACAGTGTGGTGGCTTGGGGCTTAAGTGCCTAGGCCTGGTTTACTATGGAGTTAGACCATGTCCATAGGTTCAAAGCATCCTGCATGCGTGGTAGATCGCGATCTCCTCACTTATACGAGTTTGGTGCTTGGTGACTCTTTTCCAACAATTTTGGCAAGCGTCTGATGCTCAACAGGGCAATGCATTTCTCCTTTAAAATGACACCTCGTCTTGTGAACCTAAACTGGTGGAAGACTTTCAAAACTGAGACACAAAGAGAAGATCTTGGGGATAGAACCAACACGTCCCTGACACTTCTAGTTTGTCAGCAGAGAACCTTACCAGTGTGCTACCTCTGCTGCTGAGAGCTGGGCACAAACTCTTCCAAAGATGACATGTTCTTACTCCTGCTGGAAGTAATGATTGCATTAGGTCTTATGGGGACAATAAGAAAGCTAAGATGTCAATGTGAGCTGGTGGTGTGGTGTCTAAGCAGTGAGTGTCTTCTGTGCAGTCCTTGGTTCAAATCCTGATGTGTGGATTGTCCAAAAAGGTACTTTGCTGGGTGGTGCCTATAGTGGTGCCTATAGTGGTGCCTATAGTGGTGTGGAAGCAGTGCAGTGAGATTGTTGCTGCATAAGAAAGTTAATTATGTGAAGAAAGTTACTCATGCAGCTGTCCCTTTTGAGACAACTGCATTTATATAGTAGATTATTGCAGATTTCAGCAATATACGCATCACTCAAACAGGTATCATAATCCATCACTCCATGGGTGGCACTTTGGGAAAGGGGGAGCAGCCCAAGGTCACCAGGAGGACAATGTGGGGATTAGAACCCACATTGTAAAGAAGTGATTCCTGTGCTCAACTCGGATCACGCAAGCTGTGAGGTAGCTGTACAGCAGCCTTACAAGGACACATTTTTCACCTCTTTTAAAAACGGGTAATCGGACCTTCAACAAGAAAAACTTTAGATCACATTGGTGAGAGGCAGCATGACAGTGTGGTGGCTTGGGGCTTAAGTGCCTAGACCTGGTTTGCTATGGCAGACCAAGTCCCTATGTTCAAAGCATCCTGCATGTGTGGTAGATCGCGATCTCCTCACTTATATGAGTTTGTTGCTTGTGCTTGGTGACTCTTTTCCAGCAATTTTGGCAAGCGGCTGATGCTTAACAGGGCAACGCATTTTTCCTTTAAATGGATGCCTCGCCTTGTGAACCTAAACTGGTGGAAGACTTTCAAAACTGAGACACAAGGAGGAGATTGTGGGGATAGAGCCCACATGTTCCTGACTGCTCCAATTCATCAGCAAAGAACATTATACTCATCACTCAAACAGGTATCATAATCCATGGCATGGCCCTTTGGGAAAGGGGGAGTAGCCCAAGATAACCAGGAGGACAATGTGGGGACTAGAACCCACATTGTACAGATGTGATTCCTGCATTCAATTTGGATCACGCAAGCTGTGAGCTAGCTGCATGGCAGCCTTACAAGGACACATTTTTCACCTCTTTTAAAAATGGGTAATTGGACCTTCAACAAAAAAAGCCTTAGATGACATTGGGACATGGCAGCGCGGTGGCTTGGGGGGGTTAACTGCTTTTAAGTGTGGAGATAGAACTCACATTGTCCTCACGCCTCTAATTTCTTAGCAGAGATCTTTACCAGTGCGCTACCTCTGCTTTCAACTGTTTGCAGCAAATTCTTCCAAAGATGACATGTTCTTATTCCTGCTGGAAGTGACGTTTACATTTGGTCTTATGGGGACAATAAGAAAGCCCAGTGATCGGCCTGAGCTGGTGGTCTGGTGCTTAAGCAGTGGCTTTTGTGTGGATCCTGGTTCAAATCCTGAAGTGTGGCCTTGTCTGAGAGGAGACCTCGCTGGGTGGAGGTGGTGTAGTGAAGAGGTTGCTGCATAAGAAAGTTACTTATGTGGCTGGACCAGTTCTCTTTTACAGAACATTATTGCAGATTTCAGCAATATACTTATCACTCAATCCAGTATCACGTTCCGTCACCCCGTAGGTGTTGCTCTATGGGGAAGGGGGAAAGCTGAATGTTGAGCACATAAGCTGTGAGTTTGCTGCTCCATCGGAACACATTCACCTCATAAAAAAGTGCCGTAATCTGACATTCAACAGAAATCACTTTGGACCGAATCGACCGATGTGCGCTGTGTGCTGTGACTGGAGGGCTTAGGGCCAGGGCCGGTTTTAGACAGAGTGTGTTGGCTGCTGGGGCTTGTGTGCCAGGGCTGCTTTTTTGTCTCAGTCCGGCCCTGTTAATGCTGGATTACAGAAATTGTACTGTATTGTCCCACCCATGTGTTCTTGTTTTTCTTTTCCCTATACCAAGTGTATACAACATAATAACCGTTATTTTATTTTCACCACCAGATGTCGCCATTGCTTTGATCGGTGATCCCATACATCACAAAAAGTTGCCTAGAAAAAACAAAAACCTTTCTTTATAATCGAGATTCAACTAATTAAAAGCTTAAAGAGGAAATGTCCGCTCTTCTGACATGTCTGTTTTAGCAAATACTTCTATTCCCCATTAAAAAAACAAAACGATTCTGGAACATCTATTCTTAGAACTTTGTGTTGTGCCGTTCATCTGTTATTCCTCCTGGAAATATCTGAATACATTTACAGTTGGGGGTATGTCCCTACACAGTCTGACACTGTCCAATTAGTGTCAGATTGTAGGGACATGCCCCTTTGACAAGGGTAACGGTAACGCTCAGTTGTTGCTTTACTTATAAGTTTCTAGGAGGAATAATAGAGGAACGGCACAGTAGAGTTCTAAGAAAAGATGCTCCAGAATTGTTTTTATGGGAAAATCAAGTGTTTACTAAAACAGACATGTCAGGAGAGGTGACAGGTTCCCTTTAAAGTGTAACTAAACGTTTGATAAACTCCTGACATGTCAGAGTGACATGTCAGAAGTTTTGATTGGTGGGGGTCCGAGCACTAAGATCGCACCAATCGCTAAAACTTCATTTCTATTCGACGTTTTCCAGAAAGCCGATGTATCGGAGTACGGGCTCATAGACTTTCTATTGAGTCCATACACCGCTACATTGAGTTCCGGAAATAGCCAAACAGATACTAAGAGGCTGAGCGCTTACATGAGCACTTCTGCCGCTTCGTTTTAGCGATTGGTGGGGGTCCGAGCACTGAGACCCCCACCAATCAAAACTTCTGATATGTCACTATGACATGTGAGAAGTTTGTTGAACGTTTAGTTATCCTTTACGTTAGAGTTGCAATTTCTAGTAATTCCAGAACAGAGGCAACACGTGCAGATGCCTAGGGCCACATCTCAGGTCGGCCCCATCCCTGTGCAAGTTTCCCCCTCTCTATGGGCACTGAAAGGAAGTTAGCCTCAAACAAGTACCGGTCCCTTCACGCCCCATGTAGTGGAGTGAATGGGCATTAGGAGGGAGGCCCCGATTATAGATATTTACTATGAGAACCTCTTGATTTGTGCCTCAGAGTAACGTGATGACAAAACAAAATTGCTCACAGTTGCCTTATTTCGAACTTCTGGGACCCCCACCGATTGAGCACGGGGGGGGGGGGGGGGGGGGGTTTCGAACCCCCGTTCCTCCTCACATCTCAACCGCCTTGAGGAGGGCGTTAAATGGAGTGGTGGACGAGCGTGCTGCTGCTCTATTCAATGTCTGAGACTTATGGAAACAGCTGAGCACTGTACGACCGCTGGCGGTCCCCAGTGATAGGAAAATGATCACCTGTCCTGTGGATAGGTAATTATTTAGGATTCTGGTAAAACCCTTTTAATGGTGGACGTGTGATGACATTTGTGAGATCTTATAATAATGATCAAAGTTGCCTGAAGGTGGAAATGTAAAGTAAATGTGTGCAGAATTATATACTCGGATATGCCATAGAAACCTGCCAAAAGATAGTATCGGTGGGGTCCGGGTGCTCAGACGTCCCATGATCTCTAGAATGAGAGTACTGCAGCACGCTTAGGCCGGATTCACACGGGCATGTTCGGTCCTTGATACACTAACAATATGTCGGACATATTTCCCATACCGACCACAGTTAAGGGAGCCGGACTCTTAGCATTATAGTCCCCTATGATGGTAGGAGTAACTGCCTCCCCGTGGGAACACTATCCTGTACTGAACACATGACTACAGTATGGGACAGTATTTTCACGGAGAGGCAGGGACTCCTAGCATCATACGTAACTAATGCTAGGAGTCCGGCTTCCTGAACTGTGGTTGGTCCGGGAAATACTGTCGACATACCGTCCATATATCAAGGGCTGTGTGAATCTGGCCTTAACGTGCCCCTTAAGCTCATGTTGGCTTCACAAAGAAGATACTGTAGGGACATGGACCGAGAAAAAAAGTTTCCACCTTCAGACAACTTTGATCACCGCACGTCAAGACAACAAAGTCACTGAGTTTCTTGGTAGCACAAAGGTTTTCTCGAACGTAAGTGTTTACGACTTTGTAATGTAGAATACTTTCTTTAAAAAGCGGAAACATCTAGACTTTGTCCGTAACATACTCCAGAAGTTTCCTGAGGAGATCAGCGTCGCAGCCGTCTTCCCAGCGGGACTATTTATTTATCTAATAAATGACAATATGATAATGTTCCCGGGTCCCGGGAGTGGCAGGAATTGCAACTGGTGAGATTAAAAGGATCAAAAGCACTGACCCCCGCTAAACCCTCCGGCCTTAAAGTGGCCTTGTAGAATACATCATGTTCTTTTTTTTAGTACCATTAACCCTTTCTACTATGGTGTCTGCTTAATTTTACAACTTCTTTGTGTGCACCTCAACGTTCCTAACTGTAAATGTTGCCTGAGAAAAGTTCTGCAGACATCCACATCGTTTATCTTCAAGACTACCTCAAAAAAGGGGCATTATGGGGGCAAAATAATGGCCACTTCTGGCGCCTTTGAAGAGTCCTGTTTGGTCATCTTTGCTATTGGAGGGCGGTCACCCTTCTGCCTATTCAAAAGTGGCGGTGGATCGGCCCAATGTTTTTGAAATGGGCGTGGAGGGGAAGCAAACACAAGGCTCTTCTGTCCTTGGTGGCAATACCTGAGACATACATAGAAGAAAAGGGGCCCCTTTCGTTCTTTCCTATGGGGCCCCTTTTCCTCGTATGCCATTACATCCCACAGTCCAATTAAAATATTTATTAGACACATCAATCCATGACCATCAGATTCCCAAAATAGATCCCAACCCGGAGAAGTCGTTCTTACATTGCACATTTCTCGTACAATCGCCTTTTCCTTCTCGCTCAGGTCTTCTTCATACTTGTCGGGTGCTTGTCTGTCCAGGTTTTCATGAACTTCCAGAACCTGCGCCAAAAAAAATAAAAAAGTTGTTTTGAGGTGAACGGAAATCAAAAAGATAGTCTATAAATACAGAACCGCCGATAGTAACGGGTAAAGCAGCGATGATGTGAATGGTTTATGTTAAAGTTACTGTAACTCAGGTCTCCGTGATCTCAGAATAAGGCCAAATGCACACTATGTGGATTTCATGCGGATTTGCTGCGTGTATTTTCCGGCGGCAAATCCGTAGAGTAATACAGTACCAGCAAAGTAAATGATACTTCAAGTAATCTCCTTTTTTTTCTGCATGTAAATTGAGCTGCGGTACGGATTTGAAAATCCACAGCACGTAAATTTATCCTGAGTTTCTGCATCTAAATCTAAAAAACGCATCAAAAAACACAGAAGGCAGAACTGCAGTAACAAACTCAGATGAGCCCAGGAAAACGTCTGGACTCGGGGGCAGAAGAAGCACTGCGCTAGATGGACTGGGGGGGGGCACCAGAAGCACTGCGCTAGATGGACTGGGGGGGCACCAGAAGCACTGCGCTAGATGGACTGGGGGGCACCAGAAGCACTGCGCTAGATGGACTGGGGGGCACCAGAAGCACTGCGCTAGATGGACTGGGGGGCACCAGAAGCACTGCACTAAATGAACTGGGGGGCACCAGAAGCACTGCGCTAGATGGACTGGGGGGGCACCAGAAGCACTGCGCTAGATGGACTGGGGGGGGCACCAGAAGCACTGCGCTAGATGGACTGGGGGGGCACCAGAAGCACTGCGCTAGATGGACTGGGGGGGCACCAGGAGCACTGCGCTAGATGGACTGGGGGGGCACCAGGAGCACTGCGCTAGATGGACTGGGGGCACCAGAAGCACTGCGCTAGATGGACTGGGGGCACCAGAAGCACTGCGCTAGATGGACTGGGGGCACCAGAAGCACTGTGCCAGATGGACTGGGGGGCACCAGAAAAACTGCGCTAGATGGACTGGGGAGCACCAGAAGCACTGCGGTAGATGGACTGGGGGGGGCACCAGAAGCACTGCGCTAGATGGACTGGGGGGCACCATAGCACTGCGCTAGAAGGACTGGGGGACACCGTAGCACTGCGCTAGATGGACTGGGGGTCACCAGAAGCACTGCGCTAGATGGACTGGGGAGCACCAGAAGCACTGCGCTAGATGGACTGGGGGGCACCAGAAGCACTGCGCTAGATGGACTGGAGGGCACCAGAAGCACTGCGCTAGATGGACTGGGGGGCCCCATAGCACTGCTCTAGATGGACTGAGGGGCCCCATAGCACTGCGCTAGATGGACTGGGGGGCACCATAGCACTGCGCGATTGACTGGGGGGCACCATAGCACTGCGCGATTGACTGGGGGGCACCATAGCACTGCGCTAGATGGACTGGGGGACACCATAGCACTGCGCTAGAAGGACTGGGGGCCCCATAGCACTGCGCTAGATGGACTGGGGGGCACAATAGTACTGCGCTAGATGGACTGGGGGGCACCAAACGACTGCACACAATATACTAGAAAATCAAACCTAATGGTCACCAGGGGCATAAAATCACTGTAAACAAGGGTCCGTGAAACAAAACCCAACAACAGGAACTACAACACCAAATTACTGCAGCCAACGCAACTGCACGGGGGTCCTGCAGCCAGGTGTGTACAAAGACATCTTCCTACTGTGCTAAAGATTGCCATGGCTCACAGTTACTGGCGGGCAGCAATCCCCCCTGTCAAGGAATGACGAATAAAGTGACCCATGTCCTGTTCATGTACAGAGACCCCCTGCTCCCAAAACACCAGAGGCTGGAGCACCAAACCAGTGGGCTGAAGACTGGGGCACTAGGAACCAGGGCACCTAGAGACTGGGGCACTACAACTCTGCATACCACACAGTAGTGCACCAAATCATTTGGCAAACCAATAAAAAAGGCATTTTGACAGCTTTTATTTGTTTTTAGGTTTTTTTCCCCCGCAAGATTGTACATTATACTGAACCTTCCTACTGGTCTGAATAGTTTGCTCTTCATTATAAATAATTTCTCAACTCTTTACTTCATTTTTATTTTTGTAACGTTACCTTCATGGCATGCACAACAGCCTCTGGCTTCTGCACTACCGGGACATATCCAGCAGGGGGAGTGGACGAGAGATCAGAAGTTATCCGTGCGGTGCCCTGATAAAAAAAAAAAAGGAGTAAAATATGATTCAAATACGTGATTATTATAAATACTATTAAATAAAACACCTGCAGGCAGCGCTATTCTTCCTGTAAAAATGACGGAACCTGCGACAGGACCCAACAAACCGCATTGTAAGTCAGTGAAGTCCGTCAGGTGCTGGTGGTATCCATTATAAATAGAAACTACAACACCAGAGCCTTAGGGCACATTCAGACGAGCGTAAAACTCGTCCGTGTGCTGTGCATGGAAATCACGCACAGCACACGGACCCGTAGATTTTAATACACATGCAGGAGTTTTCACGCAGCGAGAGTTCGTTGCGTGAAATCCACAACTGTGTGTCCTATATTGGAGCACATCTTTGTTATTTTTTTTAATGGAATTGATGCGCAAATCTCGCACAGCACACGGACGTGCACCCATATGCTGTGCAAGATTTGCGCATCATTTCCATTAAAAAAAATAACAAAGATGTGCTCTGCAAGTACGTGAAGAACACCGGCCCCTCGCAAAGCACAGATGAAATAACACAACGCACACAGACCGGATTTACACACTTTTTTTACATGCGTAAATCTGTCACTCTCGTGTGGATGTAGCTTTAGGACCTCATGCACACGACCGTAGTGGCGTGCACGGCCGTGGTTTTCAGCTCGGACGGCACTCCGCGGGACGCCTGAAAATCTCGGATCGTGCACAATGACGAGTGCATTTATTTCTATGAGCCTGGACCGCAAAACACGGCCGTAATAAGACATGTCCTATCTTTTTGCGCTCCAGGCTCGTGGAAACCACGGTCTTGTGCATGGGCCCATAGAAATTAATGGGACTGCAATTCACCCGCGGATTTGCGGGTGAATTGCGGCCGCAAAGACATGTCCGTAGGCATGGGGCCTCAGGTTACCTTCAATGCTCCGCCGCAGGTTCCGTCAAAGATCCCAGAAAAAAAGCTCAACATGAATCGCTGTTTTGTCAGACGAAGTGACAGATACAGACGAAAACCATTGAAATCAATAGGTCTGTTGGGGGTCCATCATGTAACGGATCGTCATTGCTGTCATTATGATTGGGCAGAACAGACGCAGATGTGAACGGAGCCTTATTTTAGAACTCTTTTTAGGAAAGCTGAGTGACAAACCAAATAGATATAGTGATAATCCCCCTGCTCCTATAGGTCTGTATAACTAGGTTTCTAGAAAAAGCTGGGTGGTGACCCCTCTAGACACGTAGGAAAGCTGGGTGGTGACCCCTAAAGACACGTAGGAAAGTTGGGTGGTGACCCCTAAAGACACGTAGGAAAGCTGGGTGGTGACCCCTAAAGACACGTAGGAAAGCTGGGTGACGACCCCGCAGGACATGTAGGAAAGCTGGGTGGTCACCCCTAAAGACACGTAGGAAAGCTGGGTGGTGACCCCTCTAGACACGTAGGAAAGCTGGGTGGTGACCCCTCTAGACACGTAGGAAAGCTGGGTGGTGACCCCTAAAGACACGTAGGAAAGCTGGGTGGTGACCCCTAAAGACACGTAGGAAAGCTGGGTGGTGACCCCTAAAGACACGTAGGAAAGCTGGGTGACGACCCCGCAGGACATGTAGGAAAGCTGGGTGGTCACCCCTAAAGACACGTAGGAAAGCTGGGTGGTGACCCCTCTAGACACGTAGGAAAGCTGGGTGGTGACCCCTCTAGACACGTAGGAAAGCTGGGTGGTGACCCCTAAAGACACGTAGGAAAGCTGGGTGGTGACCCCTAAAGACACGTAGGAAAGATGGGTGGTGACCCCTAAAGACACGTAGAAAAGCTGGGTGGTGACCTTGTGGGACATGTAATAGTAGCCATACAGGTTGTCACCCAGCTTTTCCAGAAACAGATACCGCTGAGGAACATCTGTAAGTGTTTGGTGTTTACAATCTGTGATTAATGACGGAACGATCTACGAGAATTCAGGGGAGAGGATATTATACTTATGGAATATCTCCCAAGCCCATATTTTGGGGTCAGTGTATAAGTCTCTAAGTGTGGAGCTCATGGGTTCGAATCCAACCAGGGGCGACATTTTATTTGGGATTTGCATATTCTCCCCTTCGTTGGGCTGGTTTCCCCCAAGTTCTCCAGTTTCTTCCGGGAAGACAAAACATTCTTGAGTAATAAACGGTCAGGGGCTGATGCCGTGCATTGTATGTACAGCGCTGTGGAATATGTCAGCACTATATAAATAAAGACTAATAAATCTGGGCAGCTGAGCCCTGTAGTCCTATGTAAAATGACTGCGACTTCTACTAGACACGACAAGTCTCTCTCCGGTGAATTTCTTTCTGCTGTGATCATGATAATGTGGCGGCGGTAACATCTGCTCAGACATCAGCGCAGATCCATTATATGTAAGATGAAGAGGCGGATCCAGACACATAGACAGCGGAATAGTCACCGGGGATCCCGCAGCTACTGGATTATGTCAGTGATCAGTAAATGAGAGGAGATCAGCGTCACATTAACCATATAAGAGATGTCCGCTGCTCTCTAGTAGAGATGCCGATGTAATATTCATGAGGATGGCGCCTGTCGCTTTAAAGAACCGTCTCCACCCCTGCCTAATATGTAAATCTAATCTCCGCGTTTAACCTGTTGTTTGCCAATGTTATCCAGCAATCCCGTCTACCGACACTATGAATGTAATGAAAACCCATCCGCTCGGCGGGTCCTGGATACAACAAAGCAATCCTTGGGCATGTGTACAACTGCAACCTTGGCACCGCTAATAAGTACGCCATGAGCACTAGAAAAATGTCAGTCCCCGTCCCCCCCCCAGAAATCACGCCACACTTGTGTGGTATTGGAGCGCATTCACATTCAAGTTTAATGGGACTGGGCTGCAATACCTGACACAGACTGTGGACAAGAGTGGCGCTATTTCTGGTGTTTTTTTTTTTGATCCATGACATACCCTTTAGATCTCGTTGCTCTGCAAAACCTGTAATTTCCTTCGTAGGATAAGGTTTTGAGTGTGTCAGCACGGGAGTCTCGGCACAGAGGGAGGTGGGGATTGTATATACGAGCAGTGAATTCTATTCAAATACAGAGGAAACTTTGCTGCGAGGTATTTGTACAGACAATACTATTCAGAGAAGAATACATGGAGGGTAACGGATGTATTTTGCTTGCTGAAGTCTAAATGTAAGAGGGTTGTGTTTTCTTTTATGAACGCTACAGCAGCTCATGTAGAAGGGGGTATAATATTTCAGGTTAGCCTTCTCTGTCTAAACGATAGGCAATGCGAACCTCCCCAGGCCCCACGATGTTAGCAAAAGAGGATGACGGAGCCGGCCCAATGGTCACTTATCCAACATTGTGTCTGGATTAGCGGCAATACCAAACACAACCCATGGTCAAGAGTGGCGCTGTTGCTGGAAGAAAGCAGCCAGGGTTTTATCATCTAAAACAACTGCTTTTAAATAGTGCAAGATTTATTTTTATCGTACAAAATTATATTATAGACCTTGAAGTCAGCGAGGGAGATTTATGTTTTTTGCTCTAAACCAATATTCATTGAATTTCCGCTGTATCTCCGAGATATTGCATCTACATGGGATATAAATAGATGCGGGTTTGCTGCATTTTCCTGAATATTTGGTTAGCTTGGAAATGTCATTAGGTGGGATGAGGTTATAATCAGAATGACACGGACTGAGCTGTGTTTCCATAGAGCGGAGGTAACAGAACGCAACCTCTGTATTATTCCATCTAGCGGGACGCATAATATGCAAACACGAAGATCTATGAACTGAGGGTAAGACCGCATCATAATTTTTATGTCTGCCTATAGTCAAACTACATTAATACTGTCCCTATGTACAAGAATATAACTACTATAATACTGCCCCCTATATACAGGAATATAACTACTATAATACTGGATCCTATGTATAAGAATATAACTACATTAATACTGTCCCTATGTACAAGAATATAACTACTATAATACTGCCCCCTATATACATGAATATAACTACTATAATACTGGATCCTATGTATAAGAATATAACTACATTAATACTGCCCCTATATACAAGAATATAACTACTATAATACTGTCCCTATGTACAAGAATATAACTACTATAATACTGCCCCCTATATACATGAATATAACTACTATAATACTGGATCCTATGTATAAGAATATAACTACATTAATACTGTCCCTATGTACAAGAAAATAACTACTATAATACTGCTCCCTATATACAAGAATATAACTACTATAATACTGCTCCTGTATACAAGAATATAACTACTATAATACTGCCCCTATATACAAGAATATAACTACTATAATACTGCCCCTATATACAAGAATATAACTACTATAATACTGCCCCTATATACAAGAATAGAACTACTATAATACTGCCCCTATATACAAGAATATAACTACTATAATACTGCCCCTATATACAAGAATATAACTACTCTAATACTGCCCCCTATATACAAGAATATAACTACTATAATACTGCTCCCTATATACAAGAATATAACTACTATAATACTGCCCCCTATATACAAGAAAATAACTACTATACTGCTCCTGTATACAAGAATATAACTACTATAATACTGCCCCCTATATACAAGAATATAACTACTATAATACTGCTCCTGTATACAAGAATATAACTACTATAATACTGCCCCCTATATACAAGAATATAACTACTATAATACTACCCCTATATACAAGAATATAACTACTATAATGCTGCCCCCTATATACAAGAATATAACTACTATAATACTACCCCTATATACAAGAATATAACTACTATAATACTACCCCTATATACAAGAATATAACTACTATAATGCTGCCCCCTATATACAAGAATATAACTACTATAATACTGCTCCTATATACAAGAATATAACTACTATAATACTGCCCCCTATATACAGGAATATAACTACTATAATACTGCCCCCTATATACAAGAATATAACTACTATAATACTGCCTCCTATATACAAGAATATAACTACTATAATACTGCCCCCTATATACAAGAATATAACTACTATAATACTGCCACTATATACAAGAATATAACTACTATAATACTGCCCCTATATACAAGAATATAACTACTATAATACTGCTCCCTATATACAGGAATATAACTACTATAATACTGCCCCCTATATACAAGAATATAACTACTATAATACTGCCCCTATATACAAGAATATAACTACTATAATACTGCCCCTATATACAAGAATATAACTACTATAATACTGCTCCTATGTACAAGAATATAACTACTATAATACTGCCCCCTATATACAAGAATATAACTACTATAAGGCTGCGTACATACGACCTATTTTCAGACGAAAACGAGGCGTATTATGCCTCGTTTTACGTCTGAAAATAGGGCTATACGTCGGCAAACATCTGCCCATTCATTTGAATGGTTTTGCCGACGTACTGTGCAGACAACCTGTCATTTACGCGTCGTCGTTTGACAGCTGTCAAACGACGACGCGTAAAAATACAGCCTCGTCAAAAGAAGTGCAGGACACTTCTTTCAGACGTAATTTGAGCCGTTCTTCATTGAACTCAATGAAGCACAGCTCAAAATTTACAGCTGTCAGAGAAGCCTCGCAAAATGCGAGGAGGAGAATTTACGTCTGAAACGAGGCAGCTGTTTTCTCCTGAAAACAGTCTGTCTTTTCAGACGTAAAAGCCTGCTACCGTGTGCACATACCCTTATACTGCTCCTATATACAAGAATATAACTACTATAATACTGCCTCCTATATACAAGAATATAACTACTATAATACTGCTCCTATATACAAGAATATAACTACTATAATACTGCCCCCTATATACAAGAATATAACTACTATAATACTGCTCCTATATACAAGAATATAACTACTATAATACTGCCCCCTATATACAAGAATATAACTACTATACTACTGCCTCCTATGTACAAGAATATAACTACTATAATACTGCCCCCTATATACAAGAATATAACTACTATAATACTGCCCCTATATACAAGAATATAACTACTATAATACCGCCCCTATGTACAAGAATATAACTACTATAATACTGCCCCCTATATACAAGAATATAACTACTATAATACTGCCTCCTATATACAAGAATATAACTACTATAATACTGCCCCTATATACAAGAATATAACTACTATAATACTGCTCCCTATATACAAGAATATAACTACTATAATACTGCCCCCTATATACAAGAATATAACTACTATAATACTGCCCCTATATACAAGAATATAACTACTATAATACTGCGCCTATATACAAGAATATAACTACTATAATACTGCTCCTATATACAAGAATATAACTACTATAATACTGCTCTCTATATACAAGAATATAACTACTATAATACTGACCCCTATATACAAGAATATAACTACTATAATACTGCCTCCTATATACAAGAATATAACTACTATACTACTGCCTCCTATATACAAGAATATAACTACTATAATACTGCCCCTATATACAAGAATATAACTACTATAATACTGCCCCTATATACAAGAATATAACTACTACAATACTGCTCCTATATACAAGAATATAACTACTATAATACTGTCCCCTGTGTACAAGAATATAACTACTATAATACTGCCCCTCTATACAAGAATATAACTACTATAATACTGCCCCTATATACAAGAATATAACTACTATAATACTGCGCCTATATACAAGAATATAACTACTATAATACTGCTCCTATATACAAGAATATAACTACTATAATACTGCCCCTATATACAAGAATATAACTACTATAATACTGCCACCTATATACAAGAATATAACTACTATAATACTGCTCCCTATATACAAGAATATAACTACTATAATACTGCCCCTATATACAAGAATATAACTACTATAATACTGCCTCCTATATACAAGAATATAACTACTATAATACTGCTCCCTATATACAAGAATATAACTACTATAATACTGCCCCTATATACAAGAATATAACTACTATAATACTGCCTCCTATATACAAGAATATAACTACTATAATACTGCTCCCTATATACAAGAATATAACTACTATAATACTGCCCCTATATACAAGAATATAACTACTATAATACTGCGCCTATATACAAGAATATAACTACTATAATACTGCTCCTATATACAAGAATATAACTACTATAATACTGCTCTCTATATACAAGAATATAACTACTATAATACTGACCCCTATATACAAGAATATAACTACTATAATACTGCCTCCTATATACAAGAATATAACTACTATACTACTGCCTCCTATATACAAGAATATAACTACTATAATACTGCCCCTATATACAAGAATATAACTACTATAATACTGCCCCTATATACAAGAATATAACTACTATAATACTGCTCCTATATACAAGAATATAACTACTACAATACTGCTCCTATATACAAGAATATAACTACTATAATACTGTCCCCTGTGTACAAGAATATAACTACTATAATACTGCCCCTCTATACAAGAATATAACTACTATAATACTGCCCCTATATACAAGAATATAACTACTATAATACTGCGCCTATATACAAGAATATAACTACTATAATACTGCTCCTATATACAAGAATATAACTACTATAATACTGCTCTCTATATACAAGAATATAACTACTATAATACTGCCCCTATATACAAGAATATAACTACTATAATACTGCCCCCTATATACAAGAATTTAACTACTATAATACTGCTCCCTATATACAAGAATATAACTACTATAATACTGCTCCCTATATACAAGAATATAACTACTATAATACTGCCCCCTATATACAAGAATATAACTACTATAATACTGCCCCCTATATACAAGAATATAACTACTATAATACTGCCCCTCTATACAAGAATATAACTACTATAATACTGCCCCTATATACAAGAATATAACTACTATAATACTGCGCCTATATACAAGAATATAACTACTATAATACTGCGCCTATATACAAGAATATAACTACTATAATACTGCTCCTATATACAAGAATATAACTACTATAATACTGCTCTCTATATACAAGAATATAACTACTATAATACTGCCCCTATATACAAGAATATAACTACTATAATACTGCTCCTATATACAAGAATATAACTACTACAATACTGCTCCTATATACAAGAATATAACTACTATAATACTGTCCCCTGTGTACAAGAATATAACTACTATAATACTGCCCCTCTATACAAGAATATAACTACTATAATACTGCCCCTATATACAAGAATATAACTACTATAATACTGCGCCTATATACAAGAATATAACTACTATAATACTGCTCCTATATACAAGAATATAACTACTATAATACTGCTCTCTATATACAAGAATATAACTACTATAATACTGCCCCTATATACAAGAATATAACTACTATAATACTGCTCCCTATATACAAGAATATAACTACTATAATACTGCCCCCTATATACAAGAATATAACTACTATAATACTGCCCCCTATATACAAGAATTTAACTACTATAATACTGCTCCCTATATACAAGAATATAACTACTATAATACTGCTCCCTATATACAAGAATATAACTACTATAATACTGCCCCCTATATACAAGAATATAACTACTATAATACTGCCCCCTATATACAAGAATATAACTACTATAATACTGCCATCCTCAATAATCACAAGTCACAGCTGGAAGCCAGGGTGACATTATATACCATGTATCGCAGTAATGAGAACAATTTTACTGACCATTCCTGTCTTAGACTGTAGTATAGTGCGATAACTATAGCCAATAAATGGCCTGGTCGGCGAGTTAGGGGATCCATCTCGGCCAATAAAAATAACTTCCAACATTTGAAAACGGAAGACGGGTACAGGGTTAACAATAGCCAAAGTCATCCTTGCATTTTTATGGGCCACAAATTGTTCCATAACACGGTGGGCAAGCTACAAAGGTGCTTATTTATCATCTTCAGTTGCCCCATAAGCGCCTGCTTCAGATCCCCTAATAACTGCCTGCCTAAATGCCACCCCATAAGTGCCTGCTTTAGATGGCTCCATATGATTTCCTCATATCCCCTAATAAAGGCCTGGCACAAATGCCCCAATAAACCCTTCCTTAGGTGCCCCCCTATGTGCCTGCCCCCCCATAAGTGGGTTTAATGTGATGTCACAATAAATAGACAGGTGGACGGGAACGATAAGTAGCTTTCCTGGATTAAAGAAATCGTAAAAAGAAGTACAATTGGTTTAAGCTGTATATACCGAAGAATCTTGGTACTATAGCCCCAAAATTAGCACCCTTGGATTTTAGGCAATCAGCGAGAGAGATCTACGCTTACAGAATCCGCGTTGAGCCCCTGATTTTGAGGGCTGTTTCGGGGGCACTAGTGCATTTTATGAATGCCCTATTATGAAAAAGTCTGTTTGACGAAAGATCCTCAACTAGAATCGTATTATGAGACGTTCTATAGCAATGTTAGAATTGGCCACTAGGGGCAGCGTTGTTTTACTTATTGCAGGTTCTCGTCCCATAATAAACCACAGTATTTATCACAGAGCTCATGGGAGATGTGATGTGTACACCGCCCGCCTGAGCTCTGCCAGACTGTCTGAGCACTATGCTACTTATATTACATCAAACCATTACACGGTATCCAAGATACTATTTATACATCCTGTAGAAGCCTCCGAGAGATGCCATAAAGAGCTTTATAATCTAAGATTTGTGCTAAAAATGTTTCAGAATAAAGAGACAAACGTATTAAAACCATCGCAGAGATAAAGTGTCCATAGTGATCAGTGTCCACATTAAATTTTTAGCAATTGAGAGCTGAATGGTGCTCTGTTGCCATGGGCAACAATGACTCTTTTCCACTGGGACAGCTGATACACAAGGCTCATAGCATCAGATCATACAGAACCATTGCTTGCAGCAGTTTCTCAGAAAATCTGAATATTAAAAGCAAGACACCCAAACCATTTACAACCATAACTCAACGTAAAGATCAGTTCCCTTATGTACAAGAATATGACTACTATAATACTGCCCCTATATACAAGAATATAACTACAATACTGCCCCTATATACAAGAATATAACTACTATAATACTGCTCCCTATATACAAGAATATAACTACAATACTGCCCCTATATACAAGAATATAACTACTATAATACTGCCCCTATATACAAGAATATAACTACTATAATACTGCCCCTATATACAAGAATATAACTACTATAATACTGCCCCTATATATAAGAATATAACTACTATAATACTGCTCCCTATATACAAGACTATAGCTACTATAATACTGCCCCTATATACAAGAATATAACTACTATAATACTGCCCCTATATACAAGAATATAACTACTATAATACTGCTACCTATATACAAGAATATAACTACAATACTGCCCCTATATACAAGAATATAACTACTATAATACTGCCCCTATATATAAGAATATAACTACTATAATACTGCTCCCCTATGTACAAGACTATATCTACTATAATACTGCCCCTATATACAAGAATATAACTACTATAACATTGCCCCCTATATACAAGAATATAACTACTATAATACTGCCCCTATATACAAGAATAGAACTACTATAATACTGCTCCTATATACAAGAATATAACTACTATAATACTGCTCCTATAAACAAGAATATAACTACTATAATACTTCCCCTATATACAAGAATATAACTACTATAATACTGCTCCTATATACAAGAATATAACTACTATAATACTGCTCCTATATACAAGAATATAACTACAATACTGCTCCTATGTACAAGAATATAACTACTATAATACTGCCCCTATATACAAGAATATAACTACTATAATACTGCACACTATATACAAGAATATAACTACTATAATACTTCCCCTATATACAAGAATATAACTACTATAATACTGCTCCTATGTACAGGAATATAACTACTATAATACTGCTCCTATATACAAGAATATAACTACTATAATACCACCCCCTATATACAAGACTATAACTGCTATAATACTGACCCTATATACAAGAATATAACTGCTATAATACTGCCCCCTATATACAAGAATATAACTACTATAATACTGCCCCCCATATACAAGAATATAACTATTATAATACTGCCCCTATATACAAGAATATAACTACTATAATACTGCCCCTATATACAAGAATATAACTACTATAATACTGCTCCCTATATACAAGAATATAACTACAATACTGCACCTATATACAAGAATATAACTACTATAATACTGCCCCTATATACAAGAATATAACTACTATAATACTGCTCCTATGTACAGGAATATAACTACTATAATACTGCTCCTATATACAAGAATATAACTACTATAATACCACCCCCTATATACAAGACTATAACTGCTATAATACTGACCCTATATACAAGAATATAACTGCTATAATACTGCCCCCTATATACAAGAATATAACTACTATAATACTGCCCCCCATATACAAGAATATAACTATTATAATACTGCCCCTATATACAAGAATATAACTACTATAATACTGCCCCTATATACAAGAATATAACTACTATAATACTGCTCCCTATATACAAGAATATAACTACAATACTGCCCCTATATACAAGAATATAACTACAATACTGCCCCTATATACAAGAATATAACTACTATAATACTGCTCCTATGTACAGGAATATAACTACTATAATACTGCTCCTATATACAAGAATATAACTACTATAATACCACCCCCTATATACAAGACTATAACTGCTATAATACTGACCCTATATACAAGAATATAACTGCTATAATACTGCCCCCTATATACAAGAATATAACTACTATAATACTGCCCCCCATATACAAGAATATAACTATTATAATACTGCCCCTATATACAAGAATATAACTACTATAATACTGCCCCTATATACAAGAATATAACTACTATAATACTGCTCCCTATATACAAGAATATAACTACAATACTGCCCCTATATACAAGAATATAACTACTATAATACTGCCCCTATATACAAGAATATAACTACTATAATACTGCCCCTATATACAAGAATATAACTACTATAATACTGCCCCTATATATAAGAATATAACTACTATAATACTGCTCCCTATATACAAGACTATAGCTACTATAATACTGCCCCTATATACAAGAATATAACTACAATACTGCCCCTATATACAAGAATATAACTACTATAATACTGCTCCTATATACAAGAATATAACTACTATAATACCACCCCCTATATACAAGACTATAACTGCTATAATACTGACCCTATATACAAGAATATAACTGCTATAATACTGCCCCCTATATACAAGAATATAACTACTATAATACTGCCCCCCATATACAAGAATATAACTATTATAATACTGCCCCTATATACAAGAATATAACTACTATAATACTGCCCCTATATACAAGAATATAACTACTATAATACTGCTCCCTATATACAAGAATATAACTACAATACTGCCCCTATATACAAGAATATAACTACTATAATACTGCCCCTATATACAAGAATATAACTACTATAATACTGCCCCTATATACAAGAATATAACTACTATAATACTGCCCCTATATATAAGAATATAACTACTATAATACTGCTCCCTATATACAAGACTATAGCTACTATAATACTGCCCCTATATACAAGAATATAACTACAATACTGCCCCTATATACAAGAATATAACTACTATAATACTGCTACCTATATACAAGAATATAACTACAATACTGCCCCTATATACAAGAATATAACTACTATAATACTGCCCCTATATATAAGAATATAACTACTATAATACTGCTCCCCTATGTACAAGACTATATCTACTATAATACTGCCCCTATATACAAGAATATAACTACTATAACATTGCCCCCTATATACAAGAATATAACTACTATAATACTGCCCCTATATACAAGAATATAACTACTATAATACTGCCCCTATATACAAGAATATAACTACTATAATACTGCCCCTATATATAAGAATATAACTACTATAATACTGCTCCCTATATACAAGACTATAGCTACTATAATACTGCCCCTATATACAAGAATATAACTACAATACTGCCCCTATATACAAGAATATAACTACTATAATACTGCTACCTATATACAAGAATATAACTACAATACTGCCCCTATATACAAGAATATAACTACTATAATACTGCCCCTATATATAAGAATATAACTACTATAATACTGCTCCCCTATGTACAAGACTATATCTACTATAATACTGCCCCTATATACAAGAATAGAACTACTATAATACTGCTCCTATATACAAGAATATAACTACTATAATACTGCTCCTATAAACAAGAATATAACTACTATAATACTTCCCCTATATACAAGAATATAACTACTATAATACTGCTCCTATATACAAGAATATAACTACTATAATACTGCTCCTATATACAAGAATATAACTACAATACTGCTCCTATGTACAAGAATATAACTACTATAATACTGCCCCTATATACAAGAATATAACTACTATAATACTGTCCCTATATAACTGCTATAATACTATTCATACCTGACGGGAATTCTCTGAAATCACCATCTTTAGAATATCTTTTTGGCTGTTACAATACATGGGAACCATTTATAAACCCACACTTGCCCAACAATAAACCCGATGATATCATATACATTCTCAAGCTGTAAATTAGGTAGGCCTTTGGGATCAAGTTTTATAAATATTCATGACCTTCCTCTATTTAGGGGCATAAATCCCCCTCTATTGTATCTACTTATAAATATTCATCTGGATACAGGAGAGAATGGAGATCCGTCTTTTCCTGCAATGCACGCACATCTAGGTCTTGTCACCAGTAAATGAGAGCGAGCAGAGGGGGTTACTCACGTTCTGCAGGGGCTCCTGGTACTGAGACAGCGATGACAGCTGTGATTCTGAGTGGTACGGAGATAAGCCTTTCCGTAATGTCCTTAACTCGCTATGGCTCGAATGCTGAAAAGCAAAAAAAGGGCTGAGAATAAATGAGGCGAAACACAATTCTGAATTCAACCAAGTCCTAAAATCAGTCAACCAATACAAAGCAACAAATCTCATTACAGTAATGAATCAAAAATATTAAAAAAATTCTATGTTATCTAATTTTTGGGCGTAGAATACAATGTTTATGCATTGGCAATCGCATATACCAAGGTTCGGCAAAATACTGTAGACTTTAGAAGCCAACAAGGAGTCAATATGACTTTTTAGTGGCCCGAAAAATTTACAGTAAAAAAATTAACTAAAAAAGTTGGAAAACTGGACCGCATATTTATGGATGACCTGGTTGGCTTGAAGGATATCAAAAAGTTGTGATCCATCATCTTCTATGAAGGTGGCAACAGTGACAATAAATAGTACAGTATCTACAGAATAGGTCAAAATGGATCACACCGATCAGAGGTGATCAACTGGAAAGCTCTTCATAAAAACAAAAAAATAAGAAACATTTTACATTAGATTTTTTTTATATTTTGGGTTCCAGATAATCTTTGGGTTCTATAATCTTCCTCAAGGATCTCTACCACTAATTGTCATCTACTTCTCTAGAGCCACCTGGTAATCCAAAGTGATTATAATAATCCGGTCCCATTGACAATGAATTAAGGGAACATATACAGTATAATAGGAAGCAAGGGTAACCCAATTGTATTATATGGGTGTAGCTCATACTTATTATTCCTCACACAGCGATATATTGTCCACCGCTCCGTGTAGTAACCATCAGTAACATGTCCTTTGTGTGCCTTTTAATCCTGTTTATTTGGCATGTTGAATCCAAGTCATCCTCAAGGGAGGCACAATCTAATTATGACATTTATCATACCAGGAAGGATTAAGAAAGATCAGAGGACAGGATGGATTGTCTACAACTTAATAAACCCTTCCAGTCTTTTGAAAACCAGTCCAAGAACTGGAAGGACCACCTGTCCGGAGAGCGTATAAACCCCTACTCATCATGTCCGACCTAAACCCAACGAGTCTGTTCCCACCTCTAATAAACTTCTTTATGTCCTCTTATTACATCATGTACTAAAATATGTCCAGAGAACATATCGAGGACTAATCCTCCTATAATAGCCATACTTTGTGATCATTATGTGTCACCTTTTAACACACACAGACATTAAATAAGTTTATGCCATCATACATTCATCCCAGGACATGGGGGCTTACTTTCCTCTTGATACCAGTTCATGCCATCATACACCCATCCTAGGTCATGGTGCCCACTTCCCTCCCGATAAAGGTTCATGCCATCATACACCAATCCCAGGACACAGGGCCCACGTCCTTCCCAATACAAGTTCATTCCACCATACATCCATCTCAGGTCACCTAAAACCTAGGATTATACTATCTCACACCCATACAAAGTTATGGGGCCCACTTCCCTCCTGATAAATCATTTCACCATACACTCATCCCAGGACATGGGACCCATTTGCTTTCTGATACCAGTTCGTGTCATCATACACCCATTCTGGACCACTTTCCTTTTGACACAGGTTCCAGCCAACCCGGGACATGGGGCTAACACTTGTTCACCTTCCCTCTTCCATCCCTTTTAGGACGGAAAGGCAATATTTCCTTCAGGCTGGTTCCCTCACAGAAGACAATAGTCTCAAAGAACAGTGATGTTAAATCACGTTCTCAACATGTCACCACCCCATCCCTATTCAAGGACCTGATCAAATCCTTTTTTATAGAAAAAGGAGGACTTTCAAGTGGTTTCCCCTTTCTATTTTAGGATGTGTGGGGTGCATTAACCAGCATAAGAAGCTACTGTATATACAAGTCTACACTTGACATCCGGCCCAGTATTTTATCGGGTGCCTGTTCGGCCTTCCCCAGGAATAGGATAGCCTTCTAGGATTGACAGTTCTGGTGCTTGTAGAGATGTGAAGTCCTGCTCGGGTTCTCACCACCCATAATTAAAGAAGATAGGGACAACTTTAGATGGGGGCCCAACTACATGAGCCCCATATTAGCCTCAGGGACTGCCCCTATAGTACATATAACCTTGCAGATATGGTTGATCCAGAAGATGTCCTCCTTGACTCCTGACTTCACCATTGTTTTGTCGTAATGTGACCTCTGTATTACTTCTAACACTATTTAATAAGATATTAATCCTTTATAACACATAATAGGAGCAGCAGAAATGGTTTAGAAACACTGCAGATTGTTATTAAATTTAGCCTAATATTCCTCCAACATTTCAATTGTCCTCCTTCCTGGGAAATTAAGTTATTAGCGCTAATAAGTTGATGCGAGAAAATGTTCTGGAGTGGATGAGAACATGGATTCTCTGTATACGTATAATATCTGGTGTTATGTGAGACTTTTTACATAGGAGAATTTTGGATCATCTCAGGGGCCAAAAATTTTTGATTTAGACAAAGAAATTGCTCTTTGTGGTAACAGCGTATTTCTTTTTTAGATAACTTCTTGTATAAAACGTTATTACTGGATACTGGATGCGAGAAGTTCGGTACGTTCATGGTGCTTTATAAAAATATTTAGGTCTATGCATGACTATGATGAGAGACCTTATTCTACATATATATTATCCATATCTGACAACCCTCCGGTAATGTCCGGGAGACCACCATAAAAATGGCAGATGTCCCCACATATTCACCTTTTCCCGATCCTGCGATACTCTTCACCCCATGCGCTGCTGCAGACCCCATCCAGACACCGGGGCAGGAACGGGGAGAGGCATCAGCTGGTCTAAAGTCTATATTTATTGAGGGGTTGGGTCTGGGGGTCTGTATTTATTTAAGTGGTCTAGTCTGGGGACTATTTAGGGATCTGGGGTCTGTATATCGGTGGGGTCTCATCTGGGGAGGTATTTTTTTTTTTTAGGAGTTCTGTATCTATTTAAAGGATCTGGTTCGGGATCTGTATTCGTTTAGGGAATCTGGGGTCTATATTTAGGGAGTCTGGATTGAATTTTATTAGGAAGTCTGGCCTGTGGTCTTTAGGGGATCAGGTCTGCCATCTATATTTTATTTAGGTGGTCTGTATTTAGGTGATCTGGGGTCTGCATTTAGGAGGTCTGGTTTAGGGTCTGTATTAGTTTAGGGGGTCTATCTTAAGGGGGCCTGGGGTCTATCTAATTAGGGGGTCTGGGGTCTATTTTATTTAAGTGGTCTGTGTTTAGGGGTTCTGGGGTCTGTATTTATTTTGAGTTGAGGTGTGATGAAGGGGGTCATATGCACTATTTTGTGATTTAAGTGCGGTAATTCGGGGGATCTGTCCTATATAAAAAGATGGGGCATCAGGGTAACTTTTTTGCTTCGTCCAAAACATTTCAGAATCTCCTTGATGTTCCTTTTTCAAAAATTGACAACGGTATTACGATATTATTGCGAATTTTCACAAAAGGGGGCGGTCACCATAAAGAATTAATAATCCTAATGAGACCTTCTCAAAAAACAACCTTTTTTAAGACTGTGGAGTTTATCTTTGCATCTCAGTGGAGTCCACCAGGCGTGGGCACAGGGCAAACTGATTGTTTATTTGGTCTTGACAGTTTGCTAATCCCACCATAAGGGCAGCTAAATAGAAGACATGAGGCACGCTCTTATGTCGGGAGCAGCTGTCATCTTTAGCATCTCAGGTCACAATCCACGCGGCTCGAATTAATACATTGAGCCTAGACCAGCACAACAAGCCACTGTCTGTCACCTGGATGAGGGCACGCGGGAGCTGCAGGACTTAGACATGTTCTCCGGATCTAGAAGAGATGTCAGATGCCTGACCACCATCGCCAACAAATCTGCAGACATGTAGTCATCTACAGTGGAGCTTCTGGTGACTCTTCCTTCTATATTGACCAATCTGTAAATTATAGCGACAGAAAAGCCATAAGGGTCAGATTGTCCAACAGCTGGGACCAACACTGGGGTCAGGAACGCGCCCTAGCACTGATGAAGAGCACCCCACCCCACCCCCATGGACCTTTTAAAAAGACTCAATTCTAGTTGCAATTAATCTGACCTCAATTCATCAAGAAAATCCATTGTTCTCAAATTGTTGCTACTGTAAATTCATTATGTAGCCCTCGAAATTGGGATTATGTGTTCAGGGTGCGTGCAGGGATGCTCTCTCCTCTGTAAACCCATAACGTGGACTGGAAGAGACAATTCAGGACGAGTTTGCAGGATGAACGTGCGCTATTTTCAGTCATTGGAGATTGACCCAATAATAACGGTCTGAAGCAGAAGTAATGCGCTGCTATGGTGATAGTCCTCTCTGCCTACTGCCAAACTTCACGTGCAATTAAATCACTGTTCTCTCTCCTTGCCAGACAAAGCGGAAGATTCTTAAATCCATTCATCCCAAGCAAAACAAGGAAGCATGGGATAAAAGGATAGATTATACTATACGTTCTATAAGACACAGAAAACAATAGGGCTGATGACCCAAAGCTTCAGTGGACCTATAGGACACTGCATACTATAGGGCTGACCCATAGCTTTGGTGGACCTATAACACACTGTACATCATAGGGATGACCCATAGATTTCATGGACCTATAGGACACTGTACATCATAGGGATGACCGATAGCTTTCATGTACCTATAGGACACTGTACATCATAGGGATGACCCATAGCTTTCATGGACCTATAGGGCACTGTACAAAATAGGGCTGACCCATAGCTTTCATGGACCTATAGAGCACTGTACATCATAGGGCTGACCCATAGCTTTGGTGGACCTATAGGACACCGTACATCATAGGGCTGACCCATAGCTTTCATGGACCTATAGGACACTGTATGTCATAGGGATGACCCATAGAATTGATGTACCTATAGGGCACTGTACATTATAGGGATGACCCATAGCTTTCATGGACCTATAGGGCACTGTACATCATAGGGCTGACCCATAGCTTTGGTGGACCTATAGGACACCCTACATCATAGGGCTGACCCATAGTTTTGGTGGACCTATAGGACACCATACATCATAGGGCTGACCTATAGCTTTCATGGACCTATAGGACACTGTACGTCATAGGGATGACCCATAGCTTTGGTGGACCTATAGGACACTGTAAGCTTTAGGGCTGACCTATAACTTCAGTAGACCCAAAGGACACCCTATGCCATAAGGCTGACCCATAGCTTTGATGCGACTATAGGGCACTGTATGCCTTAGGGCTGACCCATAGCTTCAGTAGACTTATAAGTATGCCATAGGACTGATCCCTAACCATGCATAACCCATGACTATGCATGCCAGAGGGTGGTATCTACAATTGGTGCTCCTCCAGGCACTACCTGTAAATACACCAGGAATTTGCAATTGCATCACTTGCTTACATATGCCTCATTACCCAAATCTTTGCTGCCTTAGGATATGTGAAGTAAGCGTCGCTGCCCTTATTTTGTATAGAAGGAACTCAAGATAGACAACCCATAGCCAGAAAATGAAAGGTACTTCACATACGGCTGACACATTTCCTGGAGTGGGATAATTTGTCATGAAAATCACAGCCACAGGCTGCTACAATGTAGAAACTATACTGTAACACGAAGCACAAGGATTCATAGGCCATTATTCAATTTAGACTCATGTTTTCCTTTAAGGGCATGGGGAGTTACGTTTTGTCCCACAGCCCATTAGAGGTCATTCGACACCACACGTAGCTGCACTTCTATCTCTATTACATGGTTATGAGATGAATTCTGATACCTCCAAATAAAAAGGATAGCTAATATAATAACCGTGCAAGATACAGATCAATTGAACTCTTTACAGAAAGATTTCATGTCGGGTGAACTCCTATGGGCAGGACAGGACAAACTACAATGGGCAAAAGTAGCCGGCTTTCTGATCCTTAAAGGAACACTCCATATACACTTAGCTTAGCCTAGTGCAGAGCCTAAGGGGGTCGTACATGACAAAAAAAATCAAATAGAACCCCTGTGTCATGCTCCGCCCCCTCAGGTCCTACAACAGACATAACACAGTATATCAGTTTTGTCTGTAGTGTTCTTTTAAGCGAATCGGAACAATTGTGGAACCGGAGTAAGCACATAACTGCTGGGTGTCAACCGATATGTAGTCATAAGGGGGAAGGGGGTCTATCACTAGGCAGATATGAGATCAAGGAGACTGGGGAGATCTAATGGTATATTGGCCGTCACCCAGCTTTCTCAGGAGCAGATATAAATTCTTAGAGGTGTTCTATTTACTTTTTTTCTTAAAGTGGAAGTGCTTGGGATTAAATGGGATTAAATGTGCCAACAAGGTTTACAATCTAGCAATTATGCCTTGGTGGCCCTTTAAGGTACTGCAACCTGAATTATCATGTAAGGCGCACTGGTGAGTCCATCGTCCTCCTTCCTCCTTAGACATAAGATGATGGATCGCTTTATTAGGTTGGCGCCATGAGACCCGACACAAGCTAGTTAATGAAAAACATTAAAAACCACTCTGCAGGCCATTTAGGACTTAATTACCCCATTTCTGATGAGAGGGGGCACAAGCCTTTCCCAGCCATAAATAATCCCTACAGTAAGCGGCTGGGATCGCTGGTTAATGATCTGGCGTGCTGACCTTACTAATAGTCCATAAAGACAAGTATCAATAATCAGAGATCCGTTCATGATATCACTATGGGATAAATCACGTGAAATATGGCAGAAATCCCGCAGTGTTTCACGCCACGATCCTAATGAGCCACAGGACTATCTGGATCGTTACTAAGCACCGCCATTTATCTGATTAAATTTGTCAATAACGCCACTAGCTAAAAAAAAAAAAGCCTTGTAACCCTTTCATAGGTAGAGTCTTATATACTGGAGTTCCTCCTGCCCAGGTTCCCTTAAAGAGGTTGTCCAGGATTTGAAAAACATGGCGGCTTTCTTCAAAAAACAGCACCACGCCTGTGCATAGGTGGTATCTGGTATTGCAGCTCCATTGAAGTGTATGGGACAGAGCTGCAATACCACATACAACCTGTGCACAGTTGTGGTGCTGTCTTTGGAAGAAATCAGACTTTCTAATCCTGGACATCCCTTTTTAAATCATTTATGATCTGTTCTGACTAACAAATGAAACAGTTCTATTATACAAGAGACCATAAATGATTTAAAAGGGTTGTCCAGATTAGAAAAACATGTCTGCTTTCTTTCAAAAACAGCACCACACTTGTCCACAGGTTGTGTCTGGTATTGCAGCTCTGCCCCATTCACTTCAATGGAGCTGAAATACCAGACACCACCTATGGACAGGTGTGATGCATTTTTGGGGAGAAAGTAGATGTGTTTTTCTAATCCTGGACAACCCTTAAATTATTTATGGTCTGTTGTATAATAGAACTGCTTCATTACAAATCCCAGGTCCTGCCTTTCCTATCACGCAGTTATGGCCCAGACTGACAGCTATATGAAGTAGAAGTTAGCTACTTCCTTACTGATGAACCGCACTTCCCAGCATTCCTTGTTGTTCAACTTTAAAAAAGAAAAAAAACAAACACATCCTCGATGGAAAAATTATCAATTTGTCACTGATATTTGCATGTCTCTGCATAGCGAGAGGAGAGCGGGGCAATGTGATTGACTGCTAGGGAGGACTAAAGGAGGAATGGGTGAAAAATACCCGGGTGACCAAAAAAGCAGGCCAGTGAGAGATTATATGGCTGACTATTGTAACAGTCAGACAGCTACTTCCTGTCCTAAAAACAAAGCTCTGACTTTTAAAATTGATTGTTGAGTCTTCTGTAAAAATGAAAATGTTCTGCAATTCTTCTAATAAAAAATTGTGATTCAACTCCACACCATTTCAGGATATCTGCTTGCTGTCAGTGAGTGGGAACATTCTTGTTTACATCTAGAGACTGAAAACATAAACCTGTTGTGTTCCTCTCATAACTGAGAGTTTGCTTTAATGAATACAATCTAGGCAATCCTACTTGAGCTAGACAGTCATATTGAAAGATGAACGTTCAATGCTACCTCCTCAGGACAGGAGATGGATTTATGCTATTAACTTATATAGTTTACATTTGATTGCCTACGTTGATACATTGTAACAAACCTTCAGATATGTGGTTAGAACTGGATCAGGATGTGGTTTGTTCCCCAGCCTCTGAATGTTTCCATTCACTGACAGCATGCTGATGTCTTAAATGGTGAAACAAAGTATTTTGGAAAACTACAACTTCTTTCTAGAATCGTTTATATAAGACTGGACGACCTCTTTAACAGAACAAATGGCGGAAAATCCCATTCAGTACAGAAGAATAATAAAGTTATAAGAAATAACTTTTTTTTTTAAGCCCTTTCGACATCCCTAAGAAAATCTTCCGCACAAATCGCCATTTAAAAGCAATTATTTATATGATTACAAGGCCTCTTATCAAGAAATTATCTTCTCCAAGTAAAGAAATTAGATGAGACACAGAGAGAAAAATCAATTTTCACTGGTATAATTAACGTAATCCTTATAAAGTCTCACAAGTGATTATGTTCGGATTTATTCGTTGGCCGCGGCGCTACAAATTAATATCACATCTGAATCCAACTTCATTCCATAGTGAATAGGTAAAATATATATTTTTTCCTACCTGTGACAAAAGTTTATTGTCGTCTTCCAGGAGCTTCACTTTGGTCTCTAGTTGTCGGATATAGTTGGAAGACGAAGGCGTATCTGGAAACAAAGAAAGCGTCTGTTAGTTCATCTGGACTGGGTGGTGTAAAAGACATGGACACTTTGACCACATGATGTTTCATGCCTAATTTTCTAGCATGGAGGTGGCATCTCCATTAGGGATTGAAGGAGATGTGGTTGTATCCGGGTCACCAAATCAATAAAAAGATGTAATCCTATTAAATACTGATCGAGCATAGGGGACTACATCATTCATGGCACCATTGTCCACTAATAAAGCCTTCTCAGAAGCTTTAAGGTAGACCAATGACTCCAACATCCGGGGCACCAGGTAGCATAAGCCTGGTGGTCCTTGACGGCAGAGACTTCAATAAAAAAAAAAAATGAATGACCTGGACTCATATCACATGGTCGCTGCCACTGTGCAGTGGTCATGGGTCATGAGAGGGGGCTAACTGTAAAACTGGGCACCCTGGTGATGGTCCTCCTTCTTTGGGTGCTCTGGGAAAGATCATCTCAGAAGCATCAAGCTACAGGTCTGCCATCAAGATATTCATGATTGTTTAATAGACATGACCGCTTCCATATTAACTAAAGTTGCATGTCTAATGACCTCTAATCGAGACCAGAACATGAGGAAATTGAGAGGTTGTACATTTATATCTTCCCACCATCAAGTCTAAGGTCTCTTCATAGAAGAATCAGGAAGGAGATTTTGGACTTTAGGGCAGATTAGATCATGCCTTATGGTTTCATTTTTTGTCTTCCTCTGGCTCTGGGAGAAACAAAGTTCTAAAAAATGTTCCGACCTCCTTCCCTTCATCCACATCCTATCCTTTCCCTTCCCCTGGTTGAACTCGAAGGACGTGTCTCTTTTTCAACTCTACTAAGTACGTAACTATGACGTTTTCGGCACAATTTCACTGCCCCAGTGGAGGAGTCTCCAAGGAGCCAAGATGGTCTACTGATATGGTAAGGATACATGTGAGAAGATCACATTGGTAATGGAATCAATACTAGTTTGCATAATGTTGTGTCAAGAGTCCTCCATAGAGCCCTTTCACCTGGTGGTCCAAGATCTCCTCACACGTATCTATGACGTATCAGAAGATCATTTTGGCTGGATTTCCCCTTTTAAAAAGAGATCTCTTGGAATGTTTTCCACTCCTTGGATACATACTACCGCTTGTTATGATCCACCTGACAACACATTACTTATAATCGTGACAAGTGGACGGGTGACAACTTTAGCCTTGGGTAACAATTGCAATAAATTCTGGATTTAGAGGTCTGCCGGACTTGCTTAGATTGACCACTATCCTTGGACAGACCAGCCATTATGTTGTCTTGTAGGATAATTATAACTGAAGCTTTGAGTCGTGACCATCCTGTTTTTGGCTAGTGACCTCAAGTATCTACTCAGAAACATTAGACCAGGTAGACCTGTAAGGAAGATCTACAGGTTGATTGTAAGTATAACAAAGTAATATGACCTTATGCAGAAAAAGGGTAAGGATCAAGCACTATGGAGTAAGATCGCTTCAAGGAAACATCAGGGTGCTACAAGATGTAGTCGTGGGCCTGAACAAATTAATCTAAAAAAAAAAAAGGAACCGATTCGGTCTTGTTAGCAATCACCAATCAGCCATAGTATAACTTCATTAAATAGGGCCCATGTAAAGGGTTTTCCAGGTAATAACATATTTTTGCTCATTTAAATGTAAAGAGAGATTTACATATAGATCACTGCTCCGGCGATCAGATGCACCGCTCCTCCATGTTACCCGTTTTCAGCAGTCACGTGATTAGAACAGCTCCGCCTCTTCATTAATAGTCAGTGGTTCCAACAACCTGTCTCTGTGCTAGACAATCCCGAAGTGATCGGCGTGTCAGACCATACCGGTTTGCGAGCAGCAAGATGTATAGGAGGAGAGAGGGGCTCGGGCTGTAGGTGATGTAATTGACCCGCCCATTGGAATCCCCTTTGGAAAAAAAAAAAACGGAGTGCCATGATCACGTGACCCCAGTGGAATGGTGATTCTGACCACCGAAGCGGCGATCTATATGTAAGTAACTCGTTAACATGTTTTTGCTCATTTAAAGGTAATCAGCTGGAACACCCCTTTAATTATACAAATTCTATTGCATGAGGCTGAAATAGTATGTCAAATTCATATTAAGTTTCTTTCCATCCCTTTATATGGGCCCACATATTAAAATAATGCTCTCCTACACCAGGTACCCACATAGTCTACACAATGGGGTACAAGATGGGGCACGTGAAGGGGCCTAAGGGGCCCTGCCCTTTTTACTCTATGTGGCCCACATTTTCTAAACTGTGGCCCTGCAGGCTGCACGCAACACTTTTTTCCTGCCAGGGATGCCAAAAAGGGTGGCAAAAAAGTGGGCCATCTGGCATTTTTGGCTCTTAGCAAACTTTCATGTACAATTATATGTGTTTTAAAAGACTATTTCAGGCAAAAACACTTTGGTATTAAAAGTTGCTCCAATATGTCGTAGTAAACTGAAGAATAATGAATTTATTTTGGAAAATATATTTAATAAATAAGTTGTTGGTTTTTTTTTTATAATCGTGCCGGTTTGTTCATCGTATTAACCTAGTCAAGTGTCACTTAAGACATTTTATAAGAGTTTAAGTATGAAGTAAGAGCCTAGAAGATAAAAACTAGGAATACACTCCACATTCCAGCTACGTGGGAAATGTTAGTGAGTTGTAATGCACCTGGGCCACTCCTAGGCCCTTAAAGGGCAACTCCAAACACATAGGGGAAATTTATCAACTTCGACTACAATTTTTTTAGGCTAGAGAAGTTGTAAATTCATCAAAAGCCTATAATGCTTTGTACCAAATGCAACTTTTCTACCCTGAACAGCTCTTTCATCTGGACTAAAGCTCCGTTTCCTCTCGTTGTTGTGTGGAAGAAGTTGGAATTACTCGTAGATATCGCGTTCGATTCTCCAGAGGACATTTCTGGGAATATTCCAGCTAATAATCTCCACTCCAACGTCCCAGCTCAGCGCTTTGTCGTTATTACAGGAGAGGAGGAGAAGGGTCAATATTTATTTTTTTGTTAAGGTCATTGAAAAAATGCCACTGCTTAGTAAAAGGAGGATAAGAATCCGAAATATATGGAAATGAAACGGCCCAAACTATAAACAGAATTCACAGGTTACAATGCTGCACCCACATTCTTTTGAATTCATAAACTTTGCCTCTGGCTGCCAGGGCTGCAGTGGAGGTGGGGAGCCACTGTTGGCAATATTTGCTTTGGGCGGCAAAAACCTTAGGCCTAATTTTTAGCATGTTTTGGCCCTACATTTGGAGTCTAGATCCCAAAAACTCCCGATGTACATACTAAACGTGTCTATAGGGCTCTGGAAGCCTGATAGAGCGTCTCTTTGGCCTCCGTCCGGCCGGTATAGGTTAGTATACCTTTTTATTTTTTAAGGATGGAATAGTGTAGTATACATTTTTCAGGAGCTACACCAGGGCCGGAGTCTCGGGGAGGAGTGCTTCTGGGGCCAGGGACTCCGGCGTTGTAAGCTCCTGACATCACAGTGACGTCAGGAGCTTCCCTATGGACTATGGTATTCTATCCTGAGGGATCCCACAAAAAAAATAAAAACGTGCAGTATATGTTTTTCAGGAGCTTCACCAGAGCCGGAGTCTCGTGGAGGAGTGCTTCTGGGTCCAGGGACTCCGGCGTTGTAAGCTCCTGACATCACAGTGAAATCAGGAGCTTCCCTATGGACTATGGTATTCTATCCTGAGGGATCCCACAAAAAAAACAAAAACGTGCAGTATATGTTTTTTAGGAGCTTCACCAGGGCCGGAGTCCCGGGAAGAGCGCTTCTGATGCTACGGGGCCAGAGAATTGTAAGCTCCTGACATCAAAGTGACATCAGGAGCTTCCCTGGGCACAGTGCTTCAGGTACGGTTCTGCCCAGGGGGTTCAAGCGACTTACCCCACTGTTTTCCTATACAGTTAGACATATTGCAGGCATACTTTGGGAGTTCTGATGCATACCTCTGACAGAAGGGAAAAACATGATGTGAAGAGGGCCTTGCTATACCGATGATAAAGTCCCTGGTGCCTGAAGCACAATGGCCTCAAGGACAACACCAGTATTATAAATGGCACATGGTGGGGATGGGGGGGGGGGGCTCCTTCACACCTTGCTATCATGGCATTTTTTGCCACAGTACCGCAGCTAAACCAGCTGGCTTGAGTGGTGGAAAATATATGTGCGACATTGCTAAAGATGGTGATTAAAATCCACACAGTGACCACACCGCACCCAGCAGATAACAAGAGGACAATTTCCATTCGAATCTCTAAGTAGCGCAGCCTCAGGCTTTGGGCCTGTAATTAAATTGTATCCTTTTTATTTACTTTTCTTATTTCCAGTAGGTTTCCTTTAAATTTAAAGCTATATTCAATAACCCTTCATGTTTGAATACTCTTCACTAACCTCTATATCAATTTATCATGATCTCAGCTTGTCGAGACGGGTCAGAATTCAGCCTCTCAGAAGACGTTGGTAATAAAAAGAAATGTATGTTTTGCGGCGGGTATTACTGCTCAAGTTGTTGGAGGACAGCTCCGATGATGGATGTGTCCTCGGTATTGTCTAGGTCCTGGTTCCAGAAAGTACAGTAAATCTCTACAAGAAGAAAAGAGCCAGGTCTACAGTGACAGGACAATAGCGAGGCTGGGTATCCCAAGGGAAATTCTGTTTGCCATTCTTCATGTTCGGTATCGACCCTGACACAGAATGGGGAGATAATTATACCACCATCTTGGTGCCTGAAAGGCTATAATATGTCACGATAATTTTCTGAAGTGCTAATACCTTTCTTAAAGGGGAATTTCAGGTACGTTGAGTTCCCGAGATATCTTAGACATGTCCGATGATAAAATTGGTCAATGAGCTTAAACCCTCCAGGAAACAAAAGTATGTAGATCTCCGAACAGGACTTGATGGGATCGGGCCTTTGTTTTAGGAATTAGTGGGGGGGGGGGGGGGTGATGTTTATTGACCTTCACCAATCTTACCTTCCGACACCGTATTCTGGACTTAACACTTATAGGCTGGGTTCACACGACCTATTTTCAGGCGTAAACGAAGAGTATTATGCCTCGTTTTATGCCTGAAAATACGGCTACAATACGTTGGCAAACATCTGCCCATTCATTTGAATGGGTTTGCCGACGTACTGTGCAGACGACCTGTCATTTACGCGTCGTCATTTGACAGCTGTCAAACGACGACGCGTAAAAATACAGCCTCGTCAAATGAAGTGCAGGACACTTATATACATTATATGCGGGACACTTATATACATTATATGCGGGACACTTCTATACATTATATGCGGGACACTTCTATACATTATATGCGGGACACTTGTATACATTATATGCGGGACACTTATATACATTATATGCGGGACACTTATATACATTATATGCGGGACACTTATATACATTATATGCGGGACACTTATATACATTATATGCGGGACACTTATATACATTATATGCGGGACACTTATATACATTATATGCGGGACACTTATATACATTATATGCGGGACACTTATATACATTATATGCGGGACACTTATATACATTATATGCGTGACACTTATATACATTATATGCGTGACACTTATATACATTATATGCGGGACACTTATATACATTATATGCGGGACACTTATATACATTATATGCGGGACACTTATATACATTATATGCGGGACACTTATATACATTATATGCGGGACACTTATATACATTATATGCGGGACACTTATATACATTATATGCGGGACACTTATATACATTATATGCGGGACACTTATATACATTATATGCGGGACACTTATATACATTATATGCGGGACACTTATATACATTATATGCGGGACACTTATATACATTATATGCGGGACACTTATATACATTATATGCGGGACACTTATATACATTATATGCGGGACACTTATATACATTATATGCGGGACCCTTATATACATTATATGCGGGACACTTATATACATTATATGCGGGACACTTATATACATTATGTGCGGGACACTTATATACATTATATGCGGGACACTTATATACATTATATGCGGGACACTTATATACATTATATGCGGGACACTTATATACATTATATGCAGGACACTTATATACATTATATGCGGGACACTTATATACATTATATGCGGGACACTTATATACATTATATGCGGGACACTTATATACATTATATGCGGGACACTTATATACATTATATGCGGGACACTTATATACATTATATGCGGGACACTTATATACATTATATGCGGGACACTTCTATACATTATATGCGGGACACTTATATACATTATATGCGGGACACTTATATACATTATATGCGGGACCCTTATATACATTATATGCGGGACACTTATATACATTATATGCGGGACACATATACATTATATGCGGGACACATACATTATATGCAGGACACTTATATACATTATATGCAGTACACTTATATACATTATATGCAGGACACTTATATACATTATATGCGGGACACTTATATACATTATATGCGGGACACTTATATACATTATATGCGGGACACTTATATACATTATATGCGGGACACTTATATACATTATATGCGGGACACTTATATACATTATATGCGGGACACTTATATACATTATGTGCAGGACACTTATATACATTATATGCAGGACACTTATATACATCATATGCAGGACACTTATATACATTATATGCAGGACACTTATATACATTATATGCTGGACACTTATATACATTATATGCTGGACACTTATATACATTATATGCAGGACACTTCTTTCAGACGTAATTTGAGCCGTTCTTCATTGAATTCAATGAAGAGCAGCTCAAAATTTACGGCTGTCAGAGAAGCCTCGCATAATGCGAGGAGGAGCAATTACGGCTGAAACGAGGCAGCTGTTTTCTCCTGAAAACAGTCTGTCATTTCAGCCGTAAAAGCCTCTCATCGTGTGCACATACCCATACACCATTTCATAGTGTAATCACTTTAAAGGGAGCTGAAAATCCAATAAATTTGTTTCAATGTGGCACGCAAGGGTCTGGGATTCTTGATGGTCTGGCAAGCATGGACCACTTCTATCTAGAATTGTCCTATACGAGATCCCGATGCATATCCAAGTGGTGAAAGTATCAAGAAGAGGCAAGTAGACCTCATGAGGTGTTGGGAACTTTGATTAAAGTGTCTTTAATACCCTACAGATGATGTATAGGGAGACAAGAAGACAAGTTTTGAAGGGGTATTGCCGTCTATGGCGGAGAATCTATGGAGAAGTGGCCAGGAAAACAGCCGAGTTCACTGTGCATGGCTTTTTCCATAACTCCCATTCACTTGTATAAGAGTTGCCAAACGGAATGGGGTTGGGTTCTGTATAAAGGTGCAGGTCCCAGAGGTAGGACCCACATCACTGAGACATTTATGGCATATACTGTGGATAAGCCATAAATGCCTAAGATGGGAATACCCCTCTAATGTATTTTTCTGGGGTGTAGTTATAGGGGGTGCAGAGGTAGCAGTAACACACATGGGTCCTGATGCCTGAGGGGGCCTGAGGCCCCTCTGCCACATAAAAAGTCCCCAATATTATAAATGGTAGATTGGGAGGACCTCTTACAGATTTTACAATAGGGCCCAGGAACTTTCTGGTTCTCCTCTGGTATTTTTCATTACAGAATTTCATTATGCATTCGAAAAGACGTTCCTCCACTTTGAGAACACTTTTTTACCTCCATTACTTGGGCCGTATTTGGACTACACTGAGGAACATAGTACGGTCTAACTATCTCCAATATGATTAGTACATTGGTACCCAACACCCCAATTCCCATAATATTATACAGAACATGGAATAAGTCATCAGCCCAATTAGCCCACGTTACAAAAATAGCATCAGCCGTAAGTAAATGTTGTCTCGAAGCATCTCTAAAATGTAAAAATCAATACACATGCCATATCCGCTAATGACGTGCCTCCATTCATCCTGCGCTGACACTGTAATATCACGACCCAGTAGCCAGGATAGAGGTAGTCTTCCGTGATCATCATTGGATGGATGAAGGTTGGAAGAGGTCAGGGAAATAGAAACCGTCTCTCCATAAAGTAAACAGGATTCCCAACCAGCCAACAAGGTAGAGACAGAGGAGGATTAGACACATTCCCGGGAATGTTCTCCTGACCTGTATCTTATCTCCGATACCATTCACCACTCTTCTGATGATTAAGGCCACCCATTCGGCCCTTTAATGCTGCAATGCTAGAAGTAAATCCAATCATGTTGATTTATTATCTCTCGGGTTCTGTATTTGTAATGGGGATAATGGAATGTCAGGTCTACGTTTGGCCTATTTGATTGGCTCAATAATAGGATTAATAGCGGAAGAAACTCTTCTGCTCCGGAACATGTTCAGATATAATCACCATTGTACTCCCATGCTATAGATGTTGTGCAACCACATCACCCAGAATGTCTCAGGAAGGCGTCCACCATCATGTATTGGAGCGCCCACATAGAATAATTGTAATTGCATAAAAAAACATGATGGCGGTTCAAGAGCAAGACATTTCGAGGACTCGACCACTTTGTAAAATATTTTTTACATAATAAGATGTTAAACCTGGAAGCACGTACTTAGATGTAGACAGCTCAAATGGGTATAACATTACAGTACCAGTTCTTGGGCATTATTCTGACAACCTCCATTGTTGCCATTACAGCTCTAGCCAGGGGGGGGGGGTGTTCTGCCCTAGGTAATGTATGAAATAAACCATTATATGCTCAACATACTTATACTCAGGTAGATAAGATCAGGAGGTTAGTAGCACAATGTAACATAAAAGGATACAACAATTAGAATGTGTTGTCCTCTATACGGAGGTGCCCTAGGCACATGCCTAGCTTGCCTACATGGTAAATACAATCCATTTACAAGGTCTCAAAGCCCAAAGTTGGCATAAATGTGTTCAGTCCAAAGCATAGTTTGAAGGTCCACAGCCTTTAAAGCATAATCTGTAACAAAATCCTTCACTATTAAGTGCCATTTATAGTCCTGCAGCTGGGAAAGCAACATTTAGACTCTCTAAGGCTCTAAGCCTGGGTGCAACTGCAAACTCTGCACCCCTTACAGCTACACCACTGTCTTCAGCTGGTCAAGAAGGCCTGTATGTAAGGGTTAATTTGTAGAATATACATTGTGGATGCTGAACTAACTGTGCCGTATCACAGGCTTCTTTATAGGAAACCATTGCATGTCCATAATAAGGCTCCGCTCAACATCCGTTACATTTCTCTCTCTAGGATTCTTACTTCCGAAAATAAAATGTCAAATATATCCCAGCTTGGCATTTGTACACTCTTTGATACCTCCATTGTACATGAGCCTGGTGCCCGCACCCCCGTAGAATGTACCTCAAAGCCACAATGCTCCCTGAAAACCAAACAATTCAGAAAGGAAAAAGGTCAAAAAGACTAAGCGACTGCACTCGAAATCTGCAGAATTTCTCGCTAACAACTTGCAGTTTAACACCATCCTTCCCAGATTCCATGAAAAACCAAGTTATTATAGCAAGCACAAATATGTAATTGTCGGCATTGCCAACACATTGCTGCGTCCTCGAGGCCAACTAGTGCCGACGCGGGGACACTGCAAGAAAAACCGTTACCTAATGAGGATTCCCTGACATGGTGCCTCTATATCTGTGTGTACCTGCAGAGGGGTATATAGTACTAAGCCAAATACATCCCAGAAGTATACAAAGGTCTCACCGGATAGGTGATGCACCCCTGGTCCAATCATTTCCTAGGTGACCACTTAGTTTAACTACAGAATGGTAGAAGGTGGAAAATCCCTTTAAGCCACACTATACTGTAGCCATGTGAAGAGATTTATGTAAAGACCCTCAGGGGTGGCAGTGACTTGAAATATAATCTCATCCATGGAAATGTTCTGACTTCGTTTATAAACCATAGCAAGAGCTCATGAAGCTGCAAAGGGGCAAATGTGAAGAAAAGGCGGACTACCCTCTACCACCGGCACCGGAGAGTGATCAAGAAAGGTGGGAACCAGTCCTTCACGCAGGTAGATGGAATAGATAGATGAATAGATAGATGAATAGATGGAATAGATAGCTGGATAGATAGATAGATAGATAGATAGATAGATAGATAGATAGATAGATAGATAGATAGATAGATAGATAGATAGATAGATAGATAGATAGATAGATAGATAGATAGATAGATAGATAGATGATAGATAGATGGATAGATAGATAGATAGATAGATAGATAGATAGATAGATAGATAGATAGATAGATAGATAGATAGATAGATAGATAGATAGATAGATAGATGGATGGATATCTGGGCAATAATTCGTAATATCGAGTAAAAGTTGTAAACATGTGGAGCGTCAGCACGATCAGCAAGAACTTACATGTTTGTCGTAGAGCGAATCTTTTATGATGACCTAAAAGTGATCACTTGTCGGCATTATATCTCCTCCTGTACACCGGTATCTGCTAGTCGTCAGCAGATGAGACAGGAGGCGTCAAATTAACGGAAAAAACATACGATTATCGTCACATATAAATACATGTCTATCGAACGTTAACTACTCGCAATATCGTTGATCAGCGCTCGTTTTCATACAAAGGACTCGTCGTCAGCCACTAGAATAAACAGTTTTTACTTGACCGCTTCATTGCCAGGGAAGGCTACCATGCGATATGATATTCTATTTTAACGCTGGTGGTCATGGCAACACCTTACTAGATAAATGACATTGTACGAGACTAGTTATTTTACAACTAGCGTTTCCATTAACTCTACACGACGGAAGAAAAAATTGGCACAATCATTTAGAGCGACGGAACATTCCGGAAATTTCCCATTATAATAAATTCTACGCAGACATTTCAAAAAAGTAATTAAATATATCGAATTTATTATAAGAAGGAAAACGAAAAAAATAGTTTTTTTGTTTTTGTTTCTTTTTAAGAAACCTCTCGTAAACTATTACTGAAAGTGAAGTCCCGACATAGGGAAAGGAGAGGCGCCAATTTTATCCACCGGAGCACTATATTCGATATCAGTCAAATGATCAACGGCATCATATCCCTCAGTAACGTCGATAGTCCCTGGGGGACTGAGTTAGTGGAGATTCATGAATATTTCCGCAAAACGGCTGCCATGACGGTTGGCACACAGCAGGTACACCCTTCGAGACTGAGACCTGTATAGTAGGGCATCTTTACTGAACTACTGGGTTGAATTGGGTTTTCCAAGGAACCAATCAGGGAGCTGGACAATATCTTCTATAAATGCCCCTCCCCTGTGTGACATCCCTCAGCCAATAAGCAGAGCTGAGAGCAGGTCACATGATACCCTCTGCAGACCTGACTACAGGAAGAGTCTGGTTTTTAAGGAGTCTAGGGGGCAGGGCTCACTTTTTTTGTCCCCTTGATTAGCACTTTGGGGGTATATTTAGTGGGCGTAGTATATTTAGTGGGTTATATTTAGTGGGTGTAGTATATTTAGTGGGGTACATTTAATGGGCGTAGTGGGATCCACTTGTTCATAACCCTACCAATGCCTTATTTTACCAGAAGCCGGTTCTGGTGACAGTTTCCCTTTTAAGATATAATTTGCCTGCCTCAGGCATGACAACAAGACAGGGGAAAATTAATTCTGGTTGGATTGTGGTTCAAGATTGTATATGACATGAATAGGAGATTCACTTTCACTGTCCCTATGGCGAAATATTGACAGGTATGTATATGTGTAATAACAGAAATGTGAACCAGGGGGCGACACCTGTTGTCCCTTTCCCAGCAGGCTTGTGGAGACCTGTGGGAAGCAGGAGACACTTGTATGAAGATGAGAGACGCAGGGAATTTTACAAAACAGGTAAAACAGGAAAAACATGGAACCCGCAGCCTGGGCAACAAACGTCAGGAGCAGATTGTGTGTCTAGGCAAGAAGCGCGTCAAAGCGCTCACAGGAACCCAAACTGTAAGACAGGAATATAACAACACAGACTACGGTGCCATCTGCACCCGCCACAGCACAAAGAACGCATGCGGCTGCGATGGATGGATGGATGGATGGATGGATGGATGGATAGATGGATAGATGGATAGATGGATAGATAGATAGAATAGCACATTTGGTATTCATTAAGCAGAGTTGACTCTTGGATGACAATCTCCAGTTATCGGCAGGGTGTGGGATGTTTTATTTGGCAGTGGATCGGGCCTCGCTGTCGGTCTTGTTCTCGGTGCGGTGTCTCCAGACTTATGAAGAATGCGGATTGCTGACATTAAAATTAGGTGGAGAGGTTCGTTGCCAGCAAATATGGAGAAGTCTTCACTTCAAAGACACTTGAACAGTTCTCCGAAAAGATTTGAGGTATGAGGCGCCCGCTACCTCCTCTTATGCATTTATTTTGTTATGTATCATATGATTCATCTGGAAATGATGATCTTGTTTTTCACACTTGTACTTTTCTTCCTCCACTTTGAAGACGTGATCAAAGACGTTTGCCAGGCGAGAATTTTTTTTAAATAAATTGTTGTCATTGTATTAAGAATGTGGGAAAATGAGAATGTAACGTTCTTAAAGATTAGAGCAGAGGATTCTGGGTAATCCACAGTTCAGCTTACTTTGCCCTCTCCTTAATTAATGTCGTCTATTGTAATAACATTTGTAATCTTAAATCGGACCTAAATTCGGTATAAAAATAATTAACTCTTTGTAGTAATTGAAATGGTCTACTACATATATAGATCTACACACACACACAGATGTAGCAGAGCTATAATTGTCATCAAGTCACACGACTGAGTCATTGTGTCCAGGAATGGTGATTTTGGAGAAAAATAAAAGGGGGATCTGCGGACCCTTCTTTGTAGGCATCAGTGGGGGTCCATACTAATCATTATGCCATCAATGTTTCAGCTAATCGGCTAAATCTCACTTGCAGTCCTATGTAAAAACTGCCTACAGCACATCATGATGACACTCTGCTCCGCTGCGTCGGTCCTTAGAAATCGCATAGCTGAATGTTATTTCATGTTTCTTTTCTTCACTGTGATAATTTTTTAGCCCTGTGTAAAAATGACAGATAACACGTCTTTGCCTTGAAAAGTCTGGACACCTCCCAACCGTGCCATGCCACTTATAGTACAGCGGTCCACCGCAGCCCCTACATCTACGCCAGTGCTCTGCTATCAATGGTAATTGTGCCAACGACAAACTCAGCTCTGCTACATCTGCTAACATGGTTGATGCCTTGTGTAATAAATCCGACTGCGATTTATGGATTCTGCATTAGTATGAGAAGCAAAACTCTGTCAGCAAACAAAGGGTTATCAGAATGACCGGCTGGGTCATGCCCGCACCATTAAGCCTCTTTGTGTCCCTCGTGCTATGTTAATCTGGTCAACATGTGGCGACACTGAGTCACATGACCCAGCGGCTCAGCCAAGCCGATTACTGGCTCCTGGTAGTCAAGTCTAGGGTACTGTGGTCTATAATATAGCGTCATCCCACTGTCTGCCAGGATGCCCTCACCTCCTATTACTGCTATAATTGCTTAATTGTTAATATACTATAAGGAAGCTCATAAAACGCGTCCCGTTAATATAGCCGCAGGGGGCTCCCTGGGCAGAAAATGTATATTGTTAATGATGTGTCCGGCAAGCTCTCCTGACATGTATGTTTTAATAACTATTTGGAAAAACAATTGTAGAGCATCTTTTCGTAGAACTTTTGCCGTTCCTCTGTTATTCCTCCTGGAAGTGTATGAATAAATTGGCAACTGAGCATTACCAGTTACAGTCCGACACTGTCAGCACTGATCAACAGTGTATCGGTAGGGACACGCCCCATTGACAAGGAGAATGGCTACACGGTCAGTTTATTAATTTATTACCAGGAGGAATAGCACAAGTTCTAAGAAAAGAGGCTCCAAATTGTTATATCCTGGAGAATGCAAGTAGTTACCCAAAAAAAAAAAAAAAAAAAAAAAGACATGGCAGGTGAGTTGACAGGTCCATGTAACAAGTCGCGTATCGAGGCACAGAAGCCATTTCGACAGAAGAAGCAACTTTAATGGGACCTGACAGCACTCCTGACACGTCTGTTTTAGTAAATATTTGGGATAACAATTCTGGAGCATCTTTTATTAGAACTGGTGCCTCTGTTATTCCTCCTGGAAATGTATGATTAAATAGAAAACGGTATAACCATTGAGTCACTATGCAGTCTGACACTGTCAGCTCTGCTTGGACAGTGTATATGTAGGGACGCGCTCCATTAACACAAAAAATGGTTATATCCACTTGTCAATTTCTTCATATTTCCAAGAGGGATAACAGAGTAGCGGCACTCAAGAGAAGATGCTCCAAAATTTTACTTTTTAATGGAGAATGGAAGTATTGGTGTTAGGAGAACAGAGAGGATCCATGAGAGGCAGCCATTTTTTCAGAGTGGTCCCAATATACGCGATCATGTCCCTGGGACGTCATTAAATCTACACACTTTTATATTCTTTACTATTTTTTTCAGTCATTTCATGACTACCAAACCGGCCGCCACTATTGACCCTGCATGGGCCGTCACCCAGCTTTCCTGAGTTGTCGCCAATGGCAACCAACCAAGATGGCGGATCAAGAAGGAAATAAGAGGGGCGGGGCTCAGAAAAGCTGATCATTTCTGCCTAGATATAGAACATTTCTTATTTATAACATACGAGACGAGTTTTCTAGAGAATCAAACCTCTATTCTTTGTTTTACAGGAAACATCTTAATTTCTTCTGAGGTAAATATTGTGTTTCCGACACTTCATGCAGAGAGGCAATGGGATAATTACCCCTAGCGTCAATTAATGAGACGACATCGTACAATGCGGGTAATTACAGTGTGTGCTGGCTGCGCTAGGCCTCTATATAACGGTGGAAAGAAAACGCAAATATATTATTATTACTGATCACTGAGCCGAGGCACAACATGGTAACCACAGGGAACGATGGAGGGAGCAATAATAATAATCGTTTTAGAGAAGCAACAAAAAAAATACAATAGTATTAGAAAGATTTGGCGTTCAGGAGTCTCTGAGAAAACTGGGTGACACAGCAACAACTCCTATGGGCGCTCTTGTGGCGGCCATTTTGGTTATAATCCAAACAGAGGAGGTAAAGTCTGTCAGGTAATCCTTCTCGGCCAATCAGCGGTTATAGACCCCTCCGCAGGCTGTACTATGGCACCCGCTTAGTGACTCCGTGTGGTGCTTTGCCTCGGTGTGCAGTACATTATACCCCCTGGTTGCCCTCTCCTGTGGCATCGCTGGGCTGGTATCTGAATGTAGAGAATGTATTATAATATAAATCACTTTCCTGGGGCTACAGATCAAGCGCTATGAATTATTTCTTGCGCACGGATTAGGACTACAGTCAAGGACAGGTTGGCTGGCTTGGCATGTTCCCAAATGTGCCGTGGGCAAGAAGGAGTTTTCACTTCTATGTCACAATGGGGAGTTATCGGTCTGACAGAACTGGCACAGAAAAGAGCAGACACCATTCTGATCGCTGAAATTACTTCTCATAGGTAGCGCCGGATCCCACGGGGTTTATAAGAGGCCTTATAGATGTGCCCGTTGTCCCCTTCACCACATCAGTCAGTCTGTAGAGGAGGCTGTGAGTCTGAGCTCCGTTAGGCTGGATTCACATCTGCGTTCGGTGTTCCGTTTTTTTGTTCCGTTATAGAAACAGAAGGCCCGAATCAGTCACAAGATGGATACCAACGGCGCCCGATAAAACCCATTGATTCAAAAGGGTTGTGTTGAGTTTCCGTCGTGGTGTTGGTCGTCTAACAGGGAAAAAAACAGCGCAGCATGCTGTGCTATTTTTTTCTGCCGTTTTTTTTTTACCGGATCTGCGACGCAGATGTCAACAGAGCCTTAAATGCCGTTACATCCGAACCATAATATTATATATTTCCCATTGCTTGTACAGCACCAATATATTCCACGTCGCTGTACAGAGATTGTCACCATTCCCATCATAGGAGCTCACAATCTATAGCGAAACCAGAGATCCCGGGAGGAAACGAACCAAGCACGGGGAGAATATACAAGCTCCAAATTGGACCCAAGCGCCGCAAGGCAATCGTGCCAACCACTGAGCCACCGTACAACTATCAGGGAATATAGATAATATATGGGATAATGTACCCCTACTGTCAATTATAAGAATATTAGTAGCCGAGGAGCTGTACCATCACCATGTCAAAGCACAACAACATCCCAGGCCAAGTCATGGAACTCCGACCTGTATTAAACCAACGAATACTACCATATACCACTTAAATAAAAGTACCATAGTACCTACGTGCCATATACTGCTCAATTAATACTGCCATATAATATTACCAGCTATACTGCCCATATAACAAGACAATCCATATCAGAGCGAATATAAGGGCACGTTCAGACGTGGCGGAATTGCTGTTGAATTCCGCTGCGGACAGTCCGCAGTGGAATTCTGCAGCGGCCGTTTTTTTCATTTGTTTCTATACATTTTTTAGGAAACTTAGTTCAGACGTTGCAGAAAATTACTTTGCGGAAATTAGGCTGTGGTGCAGATTTTCCCTCCGCAGCATGCTCATGACGTTGCGGAGAAGAAGCGGAATTTCACTGCGGATATCAGCCTTTGCAATGCAAAAACTGCAATCTGTGGCAAGTCCGCTGTGTTATCTGCAACGTCTGAATTACCTGTCAAATATGCAAATGTTGCTGCAGATTCGTTGCATAATTGCCCCGAATCTGCACCAACATTCACAGCGGAAAAATTCTGCCACGTCTGAACGTGCCCTTATAGAACCCGACATGTTAGTGGTCAAATAATAGCACCAGAAAGGGAGCGTCAATCCCCAGGTTCATACAGACACATTTCAATGAATGGAGACTATAGTAACGCAGATAAACAGTGTGGATTTTGGTTATTTTAAGAATTTCCCCTTCTGGCTCAGTCCGTTACTGAATAAAAGTAGGTTTTGTCTGTACAAGACTCCGACCACTGCTCCCTGTCACTGTATACAGTCATTCAGAGGCAGCATCGTCCCGGTAAGTGATACCTGCAGCTTCAATGCCCAGTCTCTGATGAATAAGACCATAACCTGCGGTCGATCACCATTATTATTACAGCACATGTTGATTTGTAGACATCTGCCCTAAAAAACTTTTTGTAAACTTTGAATTTTCTTTTTGTAGCTTCACAAACTATCAGATATATAAATTACCCACGAAGCTGCCCTACAGGCCAGGGACGTACATAGGGGAGAGTGAACCCTAAGAGAAAAATTATGTCAGCCTCCTGGTGGTGGGTTCATATCACCGTGCCATCCAGGTAACACGACCGGTAATTATTGACCTTCCTATCGACATTGCAGAACAAAAAGATAATTGCGGTCCTTGTTCTTCAACTCTTATTTGGTGGAGGTCCCCGTGGAGAGGTCTACCCTACCAATGGAGAAGAAGGATGAAGCAAAAAGATTTGGGTCCCCTCTCATCATGGGCCCCCTAGCAGTCTCCTTGGATGCCTTCATGGTATAAATACCCTTGCTCTAGGCATTGTCGACAGAATGTAGGTTCCATTTATGGAAGCCTGTATGCTGTGAATGTAGGCGGTCATACAGTAGGTCACCGCATCGAGAAATCCCAAATGCTCTGTGTTGCAGTAAATTGCACCAAATTTATTAAAAGTTGCACGCCTCTTAATAGATTTGGTGCATTTTGTATTCTAAAGTCAGAAAATGATATCTACGCCTGATATTAGGTGTAGTTTGCGGCAAAATAGACCACGCCCGCTCCTGGTAAACACCGCCCACGTTTATTGCCACTTTTAAAACTGGCAAGTGCTGAGAAAAGTTGCAAATGGTGGTGCATGCCATATTTGCTCAAAAATGTGCAACTTTTCTCAGCACTCAAAAAGTTCACATCTATGTTGGAGGCTCCGGAATGCAGGAAGAACACAGCACTATTTTATCCCAGTAGAAATAAGGAAACTATGGCGGAAACCCAACGGAATCCAATGTAGTCATTGGGTTTCCATCAGCGCCGTTGGTGTCCGCCATGAGCTCGATCCGTCACTTCGGTCATTTTCGATGTTCCGCTCCTGTGACTGAACAGAACAGTGGAGGTAAAAAACGGTGATGTGAATTTTGCCTAACGGTTTGAGACAATGTATCAGTCTAGACCAGGGGTCTCAAGCACGCGGCCCGCGGGCCGCATGCGGCCCCTGGGGCTGTCATCTGCGGCCCGCGGGACACCGAGCCGCTAGTATCGGCTCTGCTCCGAGACTCTGGAATTCCCTGACATCGCTGTCCACATATGAACAGCGATGTCTGGGGCTTCCCCAGTGTCAGGGTCTTCCCCAGAGCGGAGTCCTGAGCAGAGCGCTAGTACAGGCTCTGCTCCGGGACTCTGTGGAAA
>NC_134698.1:73535031-73687531 GCF_050947455.1 Rhinoderma darwinii | reverse complement strand
AGCGTGATCTCTCGAGAACACGCTGTGTCTGCACTGCCAGAAGCTGGGCGTTGTGAAGAGAAGTGGATGATACTTCTCATCAGAGCGCCCAGCTAGTAAAAGTAGTAAACACGCCCCGATGTACGCACATAATACACGCCCACTTGGACTTTTACTTTAAACACGCCCACTTGGACTTTTACTTTAAACACGCCCAGTTGGACTTTTACTTTTAACACGCCCAGTTGGACTTTTGCAAGCCTCATTTGCATAAATACAAAAATGGCCATAACTTGGCCAAAAATGCTCGTTTTTTAAAAATAAAAACGTTACTGTAATCTACATTGCAGCGCCTATCTGCTGCAATAGCAGATAGGGGTTGCAAAATCTGGTGACAGAGCCTCTTTAAGCCGAGATTGGAAAACTAGAGCTTTCTATTGCAAGAACTACTCATTCCCTGGAGCCTAGGATACATATGACAGGATTCTAGGGGAAATATACCTTCCCTCAATGACTTTACCTGTCACTGTCTCACAACACACACACACACACACACACACACACACACACACACACTGTGCAGCTCTGTAACAATTAGTTGTCTTCTCTCCGTCACCCTGGTTCACTGTGAGCGGATAAGAGGCTATATACACACAACCTTGAAAAAATAATCAACTGTCCGTTTTTCATGGCTGTTTTGTATCAATGTGTCTCAAAATTTGAATCCATTTCCCGGCCGTCTGACAGTTTTTCACCGCCATTTCTCTTCCGTTTTTCATGGACGTTAATTTCTTTTTATTCATTTTATTAGTTCGTTTTTGTATCCCAGCCACCTAAAAAACACCACAGTACCCATGTAGATAGTGACACAATACCACTGTAGATAGTGCCACAGTGCCCACATAGTGCCAAGGCTCCCACTGTATATAGTGCCCAAATAGTGCCACACAGTGCCAATGTAGATAGCGCCAGTGTCCCCTGTAGGTAGTGCCCATATAATGCCACAGTGCCCATGTAGATAGTGCCACCGCCCTGCAGATAGCACCATCCCCCCTGTAGATAGCGCCACCCAGGGGTGCCACTCCCCCTGTAGATAGCAGCACCCCCCCTGTAAATGGCACCCCCTTCCTGTTGATAGCAACACTGTAGCTCTCCATAGGAACGGAATCCCTCTGGCCGGGGATTCTGCTCCTAGAGGGAGTCCCTGATGTCTCTGTCCATATATGGACAGTGACGTCAGGGGCTAACTCTTAAAAGCGGAATCTGCTCCAGGAGTAGCCCCTAACGTCACTGATCATATATGGATAGTGACGCCAGGCGCTCCTCCAGTAGCGGGATCGCCGGTCAGAGTGTCGATTCCGCTCCCAGAGAGAGCCCCTGACTGTGGACAGTGACGTGAGGGGCTCTCCCTAGAAGCGGAATCCCCAGCCCAGAGTGATCAGACACCGGGGATTCCGCTCCTAGTGGGAGTTTAGTTGACGCTATCTACCGGGGGGAAGGGGGGTTCAATGCTATCTACAGCGGGGAGTGGTGGGGTTACTAGCTACAGGGGGGTTGCACTATTTGCAGCAGGGATGTTGAAACGTTGTGGGCTCCCTCTTGGAGGGGAATCTGCGGCCAGAGCGCCGTCCGGGTATTCCGCTCCTAGAGGGAGCGGAGGTGGCGCTATCTACAGGGGGTTTTGCGGGGGTTGTGTGTGGCGCTATCTACAGTGGGGGGTGTATTCCGTGGCTATTTAAGCCCCATTCCAGAGGGTGCAGCACTGCACTCATTAAACCCCGTTCGCTAAGGGGTTAAAGAGCCGCAGGCGCTCCATGTGTCACCGTTTAACACCATATTCTCCCCCACAAGCAATGGTGTATTGCGATCTTAAAAAAAAAAACAAAAAAAAAAAAACACCTCAGCTCCATTCACTTTTTAATGGAGCTGAGCTGCAATGCCACACACAACCCCTGGGCAGCAGCCATGCTTTTCTAATCCTAGCAGACCCTTTTAAGGAAACATTTAGGCACACGATACGCAATTTAAATGGTGGGGCCCTATCGCTCAAACTTGTATCACCTATCTTGGGATTTGGTTGAAAAATGTGTTATTGGAAAGGAAAGAATTAAGGCTTTATTCACATGACCAGGTATCAAATCGGGCATGTAAGAAACGACGTTTTTCACAGCCGATTTGCACCCGTGCGGGACCCGTTTTTACGGATGCCTCATAGACTTGAGTCTATTGTGGGATGTGGAAAAACGGGCAAAAATAGGACATGAACTATTTCCTCCAGGGCCGTTCACACATTCACTGTGTGAATAGCCCCATAGACTTGAATGGATTTTAATGTAGCCGTGTGACGACCATTAAAAAAACAGCCATCACCCGCCCGATTATCTCGGTCATGTGAGTAAGGCCTTAGGCTACATGCGCCCAGTGCGGAACTTCATGCAGAAAATTCACATCAAAACCGAAGATAATCGCAGGTAATTCCGCAGGTAAAATCCGCAATTAATGATGCGTTTTTTACATTTTGATGCATGGTGTATTTTAGTGCGTTTTTTTTTATAAGCTTGTCAGATGCGTTTCCGCCTCAGAATTGTAAGATAAATTGACAAGCTGCAGATTTAAAATTATGTATCGCAGGTCGATTTATACGGAGGAAAAATTCTGCAAAGTGTAGATAAAATTACTTGAAGTCACATTTACTTTGCTGGTGCTGTATTAATTTGCTGATTTGCCGCAGCAAATCTGCACGTAATACACATTGTGTGTATTTGGCCTTAAGGTTGCAGTCATCTTGTGATTTTAAGATGTGAAACTACAACTCCCATCATGCCCTCAGTCTTGTTTACACGTCTTCGTCAAAACAGGTTTTTGGTTTTTTTGCCCCCTGTAGATGGACTGTTCTCTTCTCACCAGGAGTGCTGTAGCGGAATGACGTAAGCGGCGTGATAACATCATCGCACCGCCTGCATCACAAGAAAAGCACTGAATGGCAACTCCATGCCAGCGCTGTCAATTGTATCCGCATCCTAAGGCCTAATTTACACGAGCGTGTGCGTTTACATTCAGAGTTTGACAGCTGTTGCGCGAATCACGCAGTTCACACGGAAGTGCTTCCGTGTGGCATGCGTGGTTTTCACGCACCCATTGACTTCAATGGGTGCGTGATGCGCGAACAGCGCACAAAGATAGGACATGTCGTGAGTTTTTTTCAGAGCACTCACGCTGCGCAAAACTCACAGACTGTCTGCATGCCCCAGAGACTAATATAGGTCCGTACGACACGCGTGAAAAGCACGCGCGTCGCACGCACTTATATCACGCACGTGTAAATGAGGCCTAAGGCTAAGTTCACATGGAGTTTTTTTGACGTGGAAACCGCTCCAAAAAGCTCGTCAAAAACGGCCCGAAAATGCCTCCCGTCGATTTCAATGGGAGGCGGGGGCAGTTTTCTCCCGCGAGCAGTAAAACCGGCTCGCCGAGAAAGAAGCAACATGCCCTATCTTCGGGCGTTTCCGCCTCTGACCGCCTCTGACCTCCCATTGACTTCAATGGGAGGCAGAGAAAGCGTATTTCGCGGCGTTTTATGATCGCAGCGCCCAATGGCCGCGGGCGAAAACCACCGCGAAAATCTGCGTGCAGGGAGAGGAAAATCTGCCTCAAACTTGCAAATTCTGCCTGCAAAATACTCCGTGTGAACATAGCCTAAGGATGCTTTTTCTACATAAAACCACACAACCCCTTTCAGAAATAAATAGGGCAGAACCTACAAAACCGCAAATCTTCCAAAGATTGTGGAACTCACTTATTTTTTCCTGTAGATTTGCAGAATATGGATGTCTTCACTCCGATACTCTTCATCGTGTTTGTCAATCGGCACTTCCTCGTAATCAAAATCCATTTTCAGCAGCTAAAAAAAGGAAAGGCCGGTGGTGAAATACGGGCAGATTTGCTATCATTTTTTTTTTAATGAAATTCAGTTTTTTGTTTTTTTTTTCTGTCCTCCCACAATTCCATATACCGCAGAACGCTCTATTCTAGTAACATGAACAGCGTGATCCTCCTGGTTCTTGTATATAACGCCAGGAAGAGCAGTACAAAATAGGGAGCAATGCAAGGCTGTGTTCAGTGTATGGTTTTTGAACTAGGTTCAGCGTATGCTCCCACCGTCCTTTTGACATACGCCAGGCTGGTATGCGGTTTTGTATTTTTGCCAAAAAAAATACGTTAAAGACTATGGGGTCCCATGGTCGACGTATAAAACTGTATTCCTATGGCATTGCAGCATTCAGTCAGAGGTAGACATCTGGAAATCCTCCAGACAAAGGTCCACATTTGCGGGTGAAAAATCTGCAGAGTATTACAGTAGCAGCATTGTTCAATGAGAATTAAACCAATATTATCCTTACGCTACGGAAAATGTACCTACGGTGCAGTTTTTTTAATCCGCAGCATGACAAACATATTTTACGTCCATTTTTCGTTTGCCGTGTGAACATACCCTCACTCTGCATACAATACAGATTTATCTTTCCAGGTCTGTAGAAAGCTGGGTGACGACCCACATGGGCACTGCAATGGCGGCCAATAGTGGTTGTCACTGGGCATTTGTTACTAATGCAGGAAACCAAGATAACCAATGAACACTTACTGAAATTTACTGTGATTTCTTACCTCAAAAAATGTTCTTTCTATTTCTGGATTTTTACCGGTGGTTCGCTCTTCATAACAGCATAAAATACAAGTCTCGCTGCTCGCCAGAGTCCTCAGGGTCCTCAATAATGGCTTCAAGGACTGTATAATGAGAAAGGCAAATTGTTTTATTTAAGGAAAAAAGAAATAATCGATCCCAAAAGGATTAAAAGGGGATGTCTCATGAAAAAACCCACTTTCCATGTGCCCTTCAGGTTCTCCAGGCATTTTCTATTGATGGCCTGTCCTTAGTATACGCCATCAATATCACATCGGTGGGGGTCAGACTTCCACCATCCCCACCGATCAGCTAATTGATGGGGCCGCAACGATAGTCACCGCAGCACTTTCCCAGTTTACAGGCACAGCCCCGTACACATCAGTAGCGGCTGTGCCTGGGATTGCCAATGCGGTCCTAGTCAAGAGAATGGGACTGAGCGGCAATCCCAGGCAGTTGCTATGGACTTGCACACCGCTGTGCCTGGCAAACACTAAAGAGACCACGGCGACGAACGCAGCAGCCCTTGCAGTCAGCTGATCGGTGGGGGTGCCAGGAGTCGGACCCCCACCGATCTGATATTGATGACCTATGCGGCATAGGCTATCAATATAAAATGCCTGGAGAACGTCTTTAAGGTATATGGATGTCATAGTCGTCGCCCCACAATCAGGATCCTGTTCTATTAGGCGGAGAGCCACTAACAGCTGCTGCTCTGGCAGCCCCGGCACGCCCATGTATTTACATGGTTGCCCATCCGTTCGAATAGACATAAATGTAGTATTATATACCATTAACCAGCATATTGGGTGCGCTTAAAGTCTATATACGTTTTTGAGACATTTTTATAAAAAAATAAAAATCCCTTTCAGTGTGATTGGTGCAACTTTAAATAATTTTTACTTTTTGAGATACCGTTTTTTATCCTGCATACAGAGCAGCTATATCTAACGCTGAATCCTCTGTCCGTCAGGTCCGTGGGACTTACGGGTTCAATGTCGGCGGGTCCTGCGTGTCTCTCACAAGCAGGATCCACCTGTTATCCATCACATCTAAGTTCATAATTTAGATGTAATAGATTACAGGTCAGACACGCAGGACCCGCTGACACTGAACCCGTCAGGTCTGCGGGAATGACGGACTCAGGTCTTAGCGAACAGTACAGCTGCTCTGTACGCAGGATAAAAAAAAGCAGCTGTATCTCAAAGAGTAAAAATCATTTTTAATAAGAACGATTTATAAAGTTGCGCCAAACACACTGACTGATATAGATAGGCGTACATATCCCTTTAAGGGGGTTCGCCCACAAAACACATGTATCCCCTATCCACAGGATAGGGGATACATGTGTGATCGCTGGGGTTCCGACCGCTGGGACCCCCAGCAATGAGAACGGCGGACTGAAAGTCCCCCAAAGTGCTCCATGAGAATGGAGCGCTGATGCACATGCTCGACCAGCTCTCTATTCATTTCTATGGAGCTGCTGGAGACATTTCATAGAAATGAACAAAGCGCTTTTCAGCATGCGCACCAGCGCTCCATACTCATGGAGCACTTCAGGGGGTTTACGGCCCCCCCATTCTCCTTATTGCAGGGGGTCCCAGCGATCACACATGTATCCCCTCTCCACAGGATAAGGGATACCTGTGTTTATGGGAAAACCCCTTTAAGTGCACTCTATATGCTAAGGGGTCTTCCATATGCTGCGGAATTGCCGCGTTTTTTTCCATCCGGGATTTCGGAGGGAAAAAACGCAGCAGAATACAGTAGCAGCATAGGGGATGAGATATAACAAATCTCATCCACATGCTGCGCAAAAATTCCGCGCAGAAATTGACCTGCGGTGCGTCCTTTTCGGACCGCAGTATGTCAATTCCTGCTGAGGAAAGTGAACAGAATTCCTGCGTTTTTCATGGGAGAGATCATTGTGAAAAATGCAGCAATTTACGCACCATTTTCTGCCGTAAAAAACGCAGGAAATGGTGCGTTTTTGCCGCAGCAGAACGTCTGCTATTTTAGATGGAATTGCTGCAGAAATTTTCTGCAGCAATTCCGTTGTGTGTGTGGACAAGCCCTAATAAGGTTTTGGAAGTGAACAATGAAAGGTGTATCCAGCACTCGGTATAAAAGTTAATGGTTTATTCAGTCATTTTAAAACCGATAGAATAAAACAAAAATCCCGGGACCACGCTTACGCGTTTCAGACCGCTAGGGTCCTTAGTCATAGCTTGGTGTTCCACTTATGAGTTCACATTTTTATGCCATATATCCTAGGTCAGGTGACATCCTATGGGTGGGCTTTACACGCTCCCTAATAAGGTTTCCCGCTCTCTAACGAGTCCTCACACCACCAGTATATATGGTCTCACATGTCTCTGTTCCAAACGTTATCCGGGCCTCTTCCTAACCTATAGGGGGTCTGCCAGTACTAAAACCTACACACCTCTTCATAGTAGATGCAGTCAGCCATCAATACGTAGTCCGGAGAAGGGGAGAATTCCAAAGCGTCCTCACCCCTAAAACACAAATGGTTTTTCTTTTTACCAGACTGAGTGACACCGATAACAGCGCCGATTCTCTCCAGGAACGCTGCAATACAAACCATTTTAATACCTTCGCTTGGCAAGAACCGGTGATCAGAGTTGAGTTGCTATCGATGTTCTTTTTCATTAAATCCTGCAAGTCCTCAAGATCAGTCACTGTGACGTCCGCTCTGTAAGAATAAAGGATTGTTAGGATATTTCACCACGAGTGGATCCTTCCGGTGTATAGGAGGTTAAACTGCGGAGACGGCCCTATACCTGGGCTCAGGGTCTGAATGCAGCGCGATACACGACACTAAGGTCTCATGTACATATTATGGATCCGAACCGTATGGAACCCATACAGAAAAATATACGGGACCCTAGTGGTGGAACTGTAGTATTGCAGCTTGGGCGTCCGTACACATTGCTGTATAGTACTGTATTTTATATACTGTTGTCAGTCTAGAATGCCACATCCATAAATATAGCAAGACGGCTGAGGTAGATCTCTTCACGCCTCACCCCATAATAATCCTTTTATGTAAATAAAGCTGCAACATTCTACTATACTTCCTTTACATTCCATACGGTTTTCAAGATCCCGGATTGCTGTCAGTGAACAGAAACATTCTCCTTTTACATCCAGGGGCTGACATCTGTACTGATCATTTATCTCCACTGTGAGAAGTAATAGGTTTTAACCTCTGGATGTGAACAAGAACTTTCCCATTTTAAGAACAGCAATAAAAATCTTATACGGTGAAGAATTGAAACGTAACGTATATGAAAAATTTACAGAACTTTTTATTTTACAATGCGTAATGGGGTTTTTGGACCTATAATACAGGATAGATAAGTTAGGGGTCCAATTGTCGAGACCCCCCATTGATATAACGGGGATTCCCGGATTGGATTCTACCTAAGGGTATGTTCACACTGCTTATTTTCAGCTGTTTTCCGGGCCGTAGACGCCGCCAAAAAATGGCTGAAAATACGGGGGATGAACGCCTTCAAACATTTGCCCATTGATTTTAATGGTAAAAACGGCGTTTCGTTCCCACAGGGCGTTTTTTACGTGGCCGTTTTTTAAGAACGCCCTGTAAAAAAGAAGTGCATGCCACTTCTTGAGCGGTTTTTCATTGGCTCAATAGAAAAACCGCTCCAAAAACATCCGTAAAAAACAGCTGTATTTGCAGCCGTTTTTTGTTAAGCGTGTGAACATAGCCCAAGAGTTGCTGCAAAAACGCAGGTCTTACGGCTGTTGTCCATGTGTTATTACAAACGCCCGTTGACACCTGAAAAGTGGACAACCCCTTTTAGTGTATGTTCACACAGCTTATTTTCAGCCGTTTTTCGGGCCGTAAACGGCTGAAAATACGGAAGTTGAACGCCTCCAAATATCTGCCCATTGATTTCAATGGGAAAACCGGTGTTTTGTTTCCACGGGGCGTTTTTTTATGGGCAGTTTGTAAAAATGGCTTTCATTGTCTTAATAGAAAAACGGCTCCAAAAACGGCCGTAAAAAAAACGCATCAAAAAACGCCTGATGCATAAAAAAAATGGCTGAAAATCAGAGGTTGTTTTCCCTTGAAAGCAGCTCCATATTTTACAGCCGTTTTTCACTTTGCGTGTGAACATACCCTCAGAGTTGCATTATGGTTGCTAGGGACAACAAGGACCCTAGCAACCAGACCATTTTAAAACAGAGGGATCAAAACTGGTGCAAAGGAAAAGGGGAGTGATTCCCATAGCAACCAATCAGATCCCACTTCCCTTTTGAATGTGAAAGCAGCAACCTGATTGGTTTGGGCTATACAAATATGGAATAACCCGAGGTCCCAGTGCTCCTGTGGTTTTCCAGGTTTGGCCATTGCAAGTCCTATGTGAAAAGTGACTGCTGCAAATATCTCCAGTCACACACCATAATGTAATCCTGTAACTCCAGTTTCAAGGAACACCAAACAGAACCCGTGTCCGGCTACACCCCCCAGGTGCTGCACTAGGAATAACCGCTTATCACTAATGCCTGGAGTGTTCCTTTAAGGCTTCCTAAGCTTGGAATTGGTTAGCAAAGCATGTTGGGACTTGTAGTTCACGCATAACACGGCATGCTGGGAACAATAGCTCAGGTATAAGCAAAATGGAAGCTGCAATGCATGCTGGGACTTGTAGTGTAAATGCTCTGTCACACAATGCCCGGGTCATATAACTGCACAGAGCCTGTCTCACCCGAGGGTAGCTGCCATGATGCCCACAATTCCAGTACCCGAGCCCAGCTCCACTACAGATCTCCCCGCGTACAGCCCAGGCTCCGCACATTGCCGGCGCTCCAGGAATTTAGACAAGACGATAGCAGCGTCCCACACCACACAGCCCACATCCCCAGAGCTCAGCTGCCGGATCTCCAGCACTGCCCCATCACGGCGCTCCAGCTCCCTCATGAACACCCCGGACTCTTCCGACATGTCTGAGCGAGCCAGCTGCGCATGCGCAGTCATTCAGCCGTAGCCTATACATACGCATGCGCACTTATTTACTTACGGCATGCGTGGTGTTCCGCTCAGCAGCCTGTTGTACAGTGTGCTTTACGTTATCTGCCGCAAACCACCAGGAATCTTCAGGAAAATACTAATACAGCGTTGGTTGTTGTGCAATTACTTTATTTTCAGCATCATTAAAATCTGTCCAAAATTAATTGCACGTAATATACAGGGTGGGACACCATAGATCTAAATGAGTCTAACCAATCAACAGTCAATGTGTAATGGAGGCAGCCCCCAGTGATGGCTATAGGCATTCATAAGATACACCATGCATTGGTTTTGAAAAAATATTTTCACCCATAATGGTTGGTAATGAGAAATATACTTAGAAAAAGACTCACTAGACTCTTAAAGGAGCACTCCAATGCTGTGTTATTCTTAGTGCAGGGCCTCAGAGGGTGGTCATAGAAAGGAATAACAAAGAGAGAATGCCTTGTCATGCCCCGCCCACTTAGACCCTGGATCAGTTTTGCCTGGAGTGTTCCTTTTAGTGATGTAGGGTTGACTGCAGAGTGAATGACTTTCCAATCCAATGTTAGCTGCTACAATTTCCTTCATGGCACACTATGTATAAAGGTGGGGGTGTACCTCTGGACCACCAGGGATATCGCACACGCATGACCAAAGAGAACATTTTATTCTAGTGACCATAAAGAGTCACGAAAAATCTGCAACAAAGTTAGGTAAATCGGGTTTTATAAACCCTCATTCACCCACACATTTTTCTGCTGCGGATTTGAGGGCATGCTGCAAATTTGAAAATCTACAACATGCTTATTAGGCCGGGTTTACACGAGCGTGTGCGTTTTGCGTGCGCAAAAGGCACTTAACAGCTCCGTGTCATCAGTGTATGATGCGCGGCTGCGTGATTTTCACGCAGCCGCCATCATTATGACACTCCGTTTGGCTGTTTGTAAACAGAAAAGCACATGGTGCTTTTGTTTACATTCATAGTTTGACAGCTGTTGCGCGAATCACGCGCATCCCACGGAAGTGCTTCCGTGTGGTGCGCGTGATTTTCACGCAGCCATTGACTTCAATGGGTGCGTGATGCGCGAACAACGCACAAATATAGGACATGTCGTGAGTTTTTCACAGCGGACATACGCTGCGTAAAAATCACGGACTGTCTGCACGGCCCTATAGACTAACATAGGTCCGTACAACACGCGTGAAAGTCACGCGCGTTGCACGGACGTATTACACGTTCGTCTAAACAAGCCCTTAGGATGTGGATTTCTCCTGTTGCAAATGGTGTGATCCGGGACAAGATCAGATCATATTTTTTCCGCTACATGCATTGTACTGTAAATTGATGCAAATTTTCAGTGCGGAATCCGCAGAAATACCACTACATTTTAACCTAGTCTAAGGCCCCATGCACACGAACGTGTTTTTGCGTCCGCAATACCCCCGCAAATCCACGGGAGAATTGCGGACCCATTCATTTCTATGGGCCCATACACACTATCCGTGTTTTCACGGGTCTCCGCATGTCCGCAAATCCGTGCCGCAGAAACTCAGGACATAGAAGTCAATGGGCCCGTGGAAAATGCGGGTACACCTCCGTGTGTCAACAGCAGTTTGCGGATTTGCGGAAGTGTTGCTAGGCAACGACCGGGAATGAGTTCTGTCGTCGTCCTGTTTTACCTAGGCTTTTTTTTTTAATCCGCATTTTGCGGATTACATACGGATGAACTGCGGAGGACATTTCACGGAACACGGTCCTGGAATTTGCGGACCAGAAAAACACTACGTTCGTGTGCATGAGGCCTAAAAGGCAACAAAACATCCCCATAACCCCCTCATAGGACCACAATAGACTGCAAATCTGGGCCACCATGAATTATAAGGCTGTGTTAAAACTGCAGTCACTATGATTATTAATGTCCGCTACAGCTTATAGCCCTCCCCTCACTAGACCACCAGGGATAAATATGCTGTCCATTACAACACGCTGATCATCCCATTTATTAATTCCTCCCCCCCCCCCCCCCCATTGGACCTCTGTGCAGTGTTACATGCAGAAAACTCCTAAGGTTGTGTTCCCACAGTGCAGATTTTGCATGTGTTTTTTTTTTTAAGCCAAAACCAGGCACGGAACCTAAAGAGAAGTAGTATATAAAAGAAAACCTTTATAGCTCTCCTCTCCTGGATCCAATTCTGGTTTTGGGCAACAAAAAAAAACGCATGCAAAACTGCAGCAAATCTGCACTACGGCAACCCAACCTAAAGCTGGTCATAGATTTCAGAAAGCTGTTCCTCCAGACCCCCGATACACGTGCATGGCCGAACATGAATGCGTTCTCAATAGGGAGGAGTAAAGCCGCTGTCAGACTCCTCTGGTATCTCCTTGCAAACATAAGGATCAGGCATGTTGGAATACAACATGCTCGACCCTTCCCTACTCCAACATCTGCCACCAGGGGAGAGTCGGGACACCAGATGGTTGGTTGGTCCGGCCGATATTCATCTAATTTGAATGGCCACCTTAAGGCCCCACCGTAGTGTACATTACAACTGGATTTTACATGCGGAAGTATTTTTACAAAACAAATTGACAAGCGACAGAATGAAATTCCAGACAGAACGTTCATTTTTGCAGCATTTGGATGAGATTTGTTTACTGTAAAAGCTGTGAAATTTCCGCGCATGAAATCCTTTTCTGCAGCATTTACGCCACGTGTGGCCGGGTTCACAAGTAGTGTAAATACTGCACATTTTCCACAACTGATTTGGTTTCAGAAAATCCGCAGCATAATTGAGTAGCAGCAAAGTGGACGAGATTTGAACAAATCTCCTCCACATGCTGCGTAAATGAGCGGAAAAAACGCTCAGAACTTGACCTGCGGTGCGTTTTTTTTAATCCGCAGCTTGTCAATTTTATTTACGTAATTGCTGCTTTTGCGTTGCGAGTTTTCCCCATTGAATTCAATGGGGAGGTGAAACCCACAACATAGCAAATATTGCAATTTTTGCGGTGCAAAAGCAAAAAAAAAAAAAAAAAAAAGTCGAGACTCGGAAAAAAAAATTATCTGATACTTACCCAGAATCCTGTGCTTTTTCGTCCAGGGCGGCCTCCTCGGATGACGTTTCATCCCATGTATCCGCTGCAGCCAATCACAGGCTGCAACGGTCACATGGGATGAAGTCATCCCAGAAACCCGGTCTACACGATGTCAGATGGTAAGTATGGGTGTGTTGTTTTTTTGGTATTTTTTTTTCTGCTTCTGTTTTCCGCAGTGGACATCCCGGCCGAAAAACTGCACCACAATTTGGTGCCGTTTTTCGACCGGATTTCTCTGCGGCTGCCAGGGTGGATACGCTGCGTACTCTTACGCTCCGTGTGAAAATACCCTCATAGTTCATTCCTGGAAATAATAACAATTGGTCCTCAGATTAAGACTACTGTAAATTTATTACATCTGTTAAGAACACAGATACAAAGCACAGTAAAAGGCCACAAGACAGGAGAGAAACGTGGCTCTTAGACATCTGTACAAACACTGCGGAAACCTGATAAGTCACGTGACATCCCACGCCATCTGCCACCAAAATAAAATATCGTGTCCACTGCCATGGCTGAATAAATCAGAATCACAGAGTAGAAGTGGATTCTCGCCATCAATATCAAATTCATCGGAAAGATCTTAAGTGTGGGTTAAGGTTATCCTCGCTTTACCATCCCCCCCCCCCTCATGCATCACTGAACCCCCTCCCCCCTTTTATTATACCTCAATCAGATAGATGGATCCAGAATAGGTAAGGCAAAGCTGGATCGTCACTGAAATCACAATACTTCACTTATCCAGAGAATAACAGGACGCCATTAGGGGCTTTTTGATCTAGATTGATCAGCGGAAAACAACATTTTTAACCGCTTTACCTAATAGGATACATAGTGGTCACAAGATAAAGTGAATAAATTACCCGTACACAGCAGTGGTAGCCATATTGTGCCCCTTAAATGATGCAATGGTCCACCGGCGCCCTCGCTGCCACGTACGGGTAACGTGTTCACTTTAAGATCTTGCGTTCGAGAACGATCTATATACAAAGTGCAACGACTAAACATTGTATAAAATAAATACTTTCATTCCTTTTTTTTTTTAACCCCTTGCATGCCATAAGTGATAAGTCTAGGATATTTAGGACTAAATATGGGGGCGGGATGAGGACTAAAAAAATCTTGTTTTTGAGCGTTTTTTTTTTTTTTTACATTTTTGTGGCCGTTTAACGGAGCAATGAATCGTTATCACAGGGGTCTCGTCCTATAAAGGGTCAGAATCCGAGCGCAGTCGGATTATATTCTACATTCATGGCAGAAAGGTTTGATCTCAGAAGAAAAGGCAACTCATGAGCATAATCTGGCTTTAACTGCTAAAATAAAAGAAAAAAAAAAGGCACATTTGAGTGGTCTGCATGCTTAGTACGAGTCTGGTTATCCGGTAGTGTTTGTGAGCAAATAAACACATAGCGCACATCACTTGTATTTGGAATAGACGTGCGTCGGGGGAAAAGTGTGAGGAATGGCTGATATTTGCCGGTGTAAACGGTTCCCGTTGCTCTCTGGACTCTCGTGCGGACTGATTGACTTAAGGCCCTTTTACACCGGCCGATGCAGCGAGCGCCGATCAACGAGACATCGTTGATCGGCGCTCGTTTGCTCCTGTCACCCGGAGCTATGGATTGGGACGAGCGGTCGTTACTCCGATCGCTCCTCCCCATACATTATCATGTCGGCAGCGCGTCTCCGTTTACAGGGAGATGCGCTGCCGACAACGATAATATTTGACTTTTTTAAAACGATACGATCAGAAGGTGATGAAAACCAGCGCCGATCAGCAAGACGCGGTTGATTGGCAGAACGAGCTGTTGATCGGCGCTCCTTTGCTCCTTCCACATTGAGCAATGATCGGTTATGTATGGAGACGAGTGATCGTTCACGCTCATATGTTTTCACCATGGCGGCAGCACATCGTTTACACAGGGAGACGTGCTGCCGAAAACGATATTTTCTGCTGCATAAAAGATACGAGCAGCCGATGAACGAGCATTTGCTTGTTCAGCGGCTGATTTCTCTGTGTAAACGGGTCAATGATCGGGAAGGAGCAATCATATTAAGGCTAGTCTGCCAGATCACTGGCCCGTGGAAAAGGAATCCACACGTACTGGAATCGCTGGGGGTTTTACCTGCAGGTTTGCGGATTACCTGCGCTATTACAGTATCGTAATGCTGACAATTTTTAAAGATCTTTGCTTGCTGTCAATGATTGAAAACAGTTTTAGTAAGAGGATGAAAATCTGTACAGACAGAAAGATGTATTAACGCATCATTAGGCCGGTTTCACACGGGTCCGATACGCTGCGTAGTCAGACCAAAAAACGGTTTCTCCGGCAGAAAACAAAAAAAGACGAGTTGATACTTAGCCCGGCCGTAACCATGGCGATGCATCCCCCTGACTTCCTGCAGTCTGGCCTCCTGGGATGACGTTTGATCCCACGTGTCCGCTGCAGCCTGTGATTGGCTGCAGCAGTCACATGGGGTGAAATCATTCCTGGAGGCCGGGCTGGACGCAGGAGAGGAGTTTTGGGTAAGTGATTTGCGATTTTTGCTGCGGAATCGCAGCCTTTCCGACGGAAAATTTGCATTATCTGATATTTGTTGTTTTACCTCGACCGTTGAATTCAATGGTTATTTTTTTTTAATAAGACGGTTTTGCTCAAAAATGGCAAAAAAAATCCCCAAAAAACAGCACATTTTTACACCCCAATGCCGGGTTCCCACGGGTCAGATACGCTGCGTAAAAATCAGGCAACATGTCAGACCTGGAACCCGCAGCACATTCTGCCCGAAAAATCGCACCACATTGTGGGGTTTTGTTTTTTTTGGACGGATTTTCCGCTGCGGCACAAAGCCGTTCATACTTACCCCCTCCCTCTTTGCGCGTAGTCTGGCCTCCTACAATGACGTCGCAGGCCATGTGATGCTGCAGCCTGTAATTGGCTGCAGCAGTCACATGGGATGAAACGTCATCCCAGGAGGCTGGACTGGGTAAGTATGATTTTTTTTTTTCGTAGTTGCGATTTTTGCGGCGTAAATCGCTGCGAATACGCCTCAAAGGTCGCAACCCTTGGCTTCCTGTTGCGGGATTTGCATCCCCATTGAATTCAAATGGGAAAAACCCGCAACGGAAAATCAACCAAGACGCAGCATAATACTTCTCACAGCTGTAACCAGTTTAAGCAATCCTCTACAGACAAAAATACATCAGCGGCACAAACCTCTCCCCTCCCCCGATAGTTTACTACATTTTTTTATATCAGTCTGGAGTCCAGCCTGTTTAGCTCACAACGGATTGGAAACAACTCCCAGCTATAAGTAGTCGTAGGTCTGTACAGGTTTACAGCTGCATGTAATAAAGAATGTTTCTATTCATACACAACAAGCAGAGATCTGGTGAGAAATTGAAACAAAGTATATTGGAAAGTTGCAATTTTCGTTACACAACAATGAAGCTTTATTTACATAAAACCAGAATATTCCTTCAAAGGGAACCTGTCCCGTTAAACACGCCTTATCTGCGGGCGGGCAGTTATACAGCAGGAGGAGCTGAGCAGCTTGATATGAAGTTTTGCGGAAAAAAATTCAGTATAACATGAAATGTATTCATTAAAATCACGGCTCATTGTGAGCTAAAGAGTCTAGTGGGCGGTCCTAACCATTGATTGACAGCCTTCCCTGTGTGAGTAATTTCAGAAATAGCTGTCAATCACAGTAAGACCGTCCACTGGACCCTGAAGTCCAGAATTAGCAGGGATTTATATCAATAAATTACAAGTTATCCTATCGCGCACAACTGTATATAATTCTGCTCAGCTCCTCCAGCTCTAAACAAGCTGCCTGAAAATCAGACTACATGTTCAACACGATAGGTTCCCTTTAAATGACCGATTCAGCTCTGCTCCACCTGTAGGGTTAAGAAAAATGAGACTACCTGCCAAAACAAAGACATCCAAAGGTCTGCAAGTACATTGGGACTTCACAAAGCAAAACAAGAGGAATGATGTTTCCATAAGAAGGTCACGGAGGACTCACTGACACTTTGTCCCGTTCTCGGTTCGGAAAGAAAAAGGCCACTTTGTGCGTTTGATAAACATGACATCACATCCCTCCAAATAATATACCAAGTTTTTTTTTTCCAAACGGGAATTATTTGGCTCATTGACCATAACTGGAGTGTGACCGGGTCGGTCTGTTTTGGAGGTTGCAGTGCAATAATTAAAAAAAAAAAAATGTACACGACGAAAAGTGGAAAAGGGCAATAAGGATCAGACCGCCAAGTGTCCAAAACAAGGCGAGGCCGCGTGGCTTTCCCCTGAGCCAGTAACACGCGGTTTTAGTGTTTGAAGGCCGTAGTGTGGAGAACAGTCCCTCCCGGGTGGAGATCATTCCTGCACTTGCTGTTTTTGATCAGTAGCACTTTAGTGTAAGAGCGTTATTATTAACCCCTCTGTTGCTAAACGTCTAGCACAGAACAGGTTAACAGTGGAAATACAGCGCCTTATCAAAATAAATTACAAAAACAAAGAAAACGAGTAAAAGTACATCGCTGATCCCTATCCAGTGTCAAGGACTTTTGTCGGCTGTAGTCATTGTGGCGTTTCTGTATTTTCCAATATGTTCAGTCTGTGCAAAGGCGGATGGGAAAATTCCCTTTTGTAAGTCTTTGGTGGCAGTTTCGGTAGCTGAGGGCTGGAATTCTGCCTCGGTGGAACTGGTGGCGCCGCGGATTGGAAAAGGTTGTTGTGACTGGCGCTGAGGCCACAGCAGCGGCGCAGTGCTCTTGGCGACGGGGTGCTCGGAGGGGTATTAGGAGAGTTTGGGACGGTGTTAACTTCCCGGAACCAATCCTGTTCTCGATGGAGCCGTCCCAGTGGTGGAGGCTGAAGATTCAAGGGGCAGTTTATAAAGTGTTCAGGGGGTCTTTGTGGCACTGGAGGTGGAGTGTCAGGAAGAGGATCTCTCGGGGGAGGAGGAGGTGGGCTGTGCAGAGGTCCATCATAGGGTCCGGTATAAGCGGGGACTCTGGGCTGGATCTTTGGGGGTGGAGGCAGTCTGGGTGGAACGGCAGGCGGGTCCTCATCTGATCTAGAGTTTCCCTGGATGATACAGAGAAGTATAAAATCAATATAATCTGAAAGGACAAAATTCCGCAATTCTGTATTTTTCTTACCAAACAGAATATAATCGTTTCAGCTCCATGAAAAATATTAACCCCTTCAATGCCAATGACACACAAGACGTGATCACTTTAAACTAGTAGAATATAAGGGATAGAGCTGCGCTCTCTCATTACTCCAGGATCATACGTCCTAGGTCCACAACGCTTTTTCGAAGTCGGGTGGCAGGATAAAAAGTTATTTCCTGGTTCTGGTTTGTTTTTTTAGCGGAGGGAGGGGGGAGGAGTTATAGTTGACAAGAAGAAGCAAGTTCAACCCCCCCCCCCCCCCCCGTAAGCCTTCCAGTGACCCCCCAGTAGTACGATACAGAAAGTTTTCATGATGTTCTCCTCTATGATGGTAAGGGGTGGCGATAGGTGTTCTCTAAATTGTGCGTGATTTACACATCAATTCAATTAAAAATAATTTTAAAAAAGTGCTTTGCGAGTGCGCGAATAACGCATGCCACTCGCAAGCACACTGATGAATAACGGACCAGATTCACGCGAGTGTAAGACGTAAAACACCAGTTTAAGCAAGTCTGCCCCATAGACAGAAGTGGCATGTATGAACTCTGCACATGTTGTACTTTTATTCACAGGACGTGTTAAGTATCTCAGGCTCCACTTCGGTCAGACTTTTAGCCACAAACTTGCATTTGTAGGATTTTTTTTTTTTTACACAATATTACCCTTGGATGCAAAGTTGCATGAAGGTGCCCATGAGTGTAAAGTGCTGGGTGGTATTATTTTCACATTGTGCCAGGTGTTTACTTTCAGAAAATATATGGGTGTATAGAACTTTTTTTTTATTCAGATTTTATTTATTTTTAGTTTTTCACATGTAAAACTTGTTTGGCTACATGCAGCCACCACTAGGGGCGCTAACTGCACATGGATTTATACAGCTGGTATTGAACTCTATTGGATTTTTATCAATTTGTATGCTATCAGCTCCCCCTAGTGGCAGGTGCAGGTAGACACCGACAGTCACAGGGGAAGCGGTTCATTTTTATGACCGGTACACCACAAGTATGTGCACGTCTACAGAGTAGCCGGCGTGGGCAAATATAAACATTCATTGCCATCATACATACTTCTACATGTGAAAACTGTATTTATCCTTCCTTTTGTAAGCCACGATTGGAGCAACTTGAGAAAATGGTTGCTAAAAAAATTTAAAAAATAATAATTCCACTCTGCCAACATCCGGTATTCTCTGCCTACATTCGCTACCACCACATGGTATAACATTGCACATACCGAGAGGCTGCAAGCGTCTGGGTCAAACTTCTTACGCGGAGGCAATGGAGGAGGAAGCAGAGCCTCTTCGCTTAACCTGTGCAGACTGTTACAAGAACTGAAGAGGAACTCTGTAAAAAAGTCCAAAAGATAAAAAAGCAAGGTCAGTGTGAAATAGAGACGTAAAGATGCAAAAACACAATAAAAGGAAAGTCTAATGGGTGAAGGACAACCAAATCGTTCAGTCAAAACCAATGACGTTGGCCTAAGGGTCGTATTACACAGCCCGACGTGGGCCAATATGTACAAAAAACCCATAAATGACGACCAATCAGATGCTTTACTTCTGCAGTCATCGGACAGGACTAATAGCTATATACTTACTGGGGTTTGGCAAAAATACTGGAGCAAAGATGCTGTTATTACTACCTGTTAAAAAAAAAAAAAAGGGAACATTCAGTACGAGGAAGCAATGTGTACAAGCGCAAGACATAGGAATTTGTTATTTGCTCACCAAACAATGGGCGAGGAGAAAAGGGATTTTACTTAAAGGTCAATACAAGAGAGGAAACCGGATTCATCCATAAGCCTCGGTACAAACTCGACACATCCGGCAGCCAATAGTCAATATTTCATTGTTTCATGAAAATGTAAGCAACTTTCAAATAGATTTATATACAATATATTGTATCAATACCTCGGTTTTAACCCCTTCCTGACATTTGACGTATCCATACGCCAAAGTTGGGTAGGGGGAAAGTATGGAGCGGGGTCACGCAGTGAACCCGCTCCATACGATGCCAGTGTCGGCTGTATGTTACAGCCGACACTTCAGAGTAACTAGCGTCATCGCGCACAAGCACGATCCCGCTAGTTTAACTTGTTAAATGCTGCGGTCAATATTGACCGCAGCATTTAAATAGTCAGAAAGAGGGGGACGACCCCCTCTAACAGCTCATCGCACCCCCCGCAACGCAATCGAGGGGGGGGGATGGTAGCTATGGCTGCCTGGGGGCTTAATGAACGCCATCTTTGTACACCTATTAAGCCTTGCCTCCGGCAGGGCTTAATAGGTGCCTGTCAGAATCACGATATACTGCAGTACATTAGTATTGCAGTAGATCGTGCAAGCGATCTAACGATCGCTTCTTGAAGTCCCCTAGGGGGACTAATAAAAAAAAAAGTAAAAAGGAGTTAAAGTTTTTTTTCTTGGTGTAAAAAAAATAAAAAATAAATAAAAGTTCAAAAAACCCCCCTTTTCCCCCCTAGAGCATAGTAAAAAATTAAAATAAACATAATTCGTATCACCGCGTCCGCAAAAGTCTGAACTATTAAAATATATCATTATTTAACCCGTACGGTGAACGGCGTAAAAATAAATAAATTTGTAAACGCCGGAATGTCTATTTTTTGGTCACCTAATCTCCCATAAAAAATGAAATAAAAAGTGATCAAACCGTCGCACACGTACCCCAAAATGGCATTAAAAACTACAGCTTATCCCGCAAAAAATAAGCCCTCATACCACTTAATCGACGGAAAAATAAAAAAAAGTTATGGGTCTCGGAATTTGGCGACACAGAATACATTTTCTTTTTTACACTTAGGTTTTTACATGTAAAAGTAGTAAAATATAGAAAAAAAAACTATATATATATTTGGTATCGCCGTAATCGTATTGACCCGCAGAATAAAGTTCACATGTTGTTTTAATTGCACAGTGAATTCCGTAAAAACGTCACGCAAAAAAAACAGAGGAATCGCTGGTTTGTTTTTTTCATTTTTTCCCCGTTTCCTAGTACATTATATGGCAAAGTAAACGGTGCTACGAAAAACTACAACTCGTCCCGCAAAAATCAAGCCCCGATAGTACTATATTGACGGAAAAATAAAGACGCAATGGCTTCTGGAATGTGGGGAGGAAAAAACGAAAATGAAAATCTGAAAGTTGTTTACGATGGGAAATGGAATGGAAACATTCATTCTTTAACTTCGGAGTCCGAATACTTGCCAAGATGTCCAACTGACATAAGCTACAAGACTCGTTATAAGACATACGGCAACGAGCCCCCATATAAAGAAGAACGTATCCATTCACGGACGGCAAACATAGATCTTTAAAATTGTAGATTATTAATAAAAAATATATATTAGAATGTTGCAAGACTTTTCATTTTAGAATGAACGAGCTTTTACATATGAATCTGTTAACACAGGAGGGACGGGGGGTTGTTGAGTTGTCTTTGTAGATGATTACCGTAAGAACTGTTCAGATCAACATCTAAAAACACGCTAAGCTCAGAAGAGGCAGAAACAGGAGGTGTAGATGGAGTGTTGGGTGAGATGGGGGGAGAGGTCGTAGATTCATGTTCTGATTCAGTGATCCTGCTGAAGCTGATCTTATAGGGTTCCCTTTCCAGTGGGGTAGGATGTCCACGGAGAGTGCCCGAAGACGACAGGTGCCTGCCACTATTTGGCCTTATGCCAGGAGACTTCAATGGGTATGTCGTTTTTCGTGGCTGTAAGGAACAGCGGTCACATTATTAATATAACATAGTCAGAGGATATCAGTGCATAGTATAAGCAATGTGGATGGAGTCAATGCCATCTTCTACTGGTTTACCCCATACAGCCAAGTTAATAATATAGCTTCAGGCCTTGTTCACACAATGCAGATTTTGTATGTATGTATATATATATATATATATATATATATATATATATATATTCTGTTAAAGTTCATCATGCAAAATCTGCACTGTGTAAACAAGGCCTTAAAGTTAATTCAGACATCACTTACACCCAAACTGCTAACGAAGGGTCAGTTGACAGTTTTTTGAAGCGGAAACCGTGCAAAAAAAAACGGCCAAAAATGCCTCCCATTGATTTCAATTGGAGGCGGAGGCGTTTTTTTCCCGCGAGCGGAAAAAACGTCTTGCTGGAAAAAGAAGTGACAAGCCCTATCTTCGGGCGTTTAAGTCTCTGACCTCCCATTGACCTCAATGGAAGGCAGAGAAAGCGTATTTTGCAGCATTTTTTTGCCTGCGGCACTCAATGGCAGCGGGGGAAAAACGCAATGAAAATCGGAGTGCAGGCAGAGCAAAATCTGCCTCAAAATTTCAAACTGAATTTTGAGGCAGATTTTCTGCCTGCAAAAAACTGTGTGAATCCAGCCTTAAAGAGACTCTGTCACCACATTATAAGTGCCCTGTCTCCTACATAAGATCGGCGCTGTAATGTAGGTCACAGTAATGCTTTTTATTTAAAAAAACAATCTTTTTTCACAACGTTAGGAGCGATTTTGGTTTATGCTAATGAGCTTTCTTACTGCCCAAGTGGGCGTATTTTTACTTTCGACCAAGTGGGCGTTGTACAGAGGAGTGCATGACGCTGACCAATCAGCATCATGCACTCCTCTCCATTCATTTACACTGCACTAGCGATATAGATATATCACTATGTGCAGCCTCATACACAAGCCCTAACATTACTAGTGTCCTGATAATGAATACACATGACCATCCAGCCTGGACGTCATGTGTACTCAGAGTCCTGACACTTCTGACTCTTTTTTGTGAGATTCCGGCAAGTGAAACCAAATCTCGTTTAGCTCCGTGATCTCACGAGATTTCGTATCCGTTGCTGGAATCTCACAAAAAAGAGTCAGAAGTGTCAGGATTCTGAGTACACATGACGTCCAGGCTGGATGGTCATGTGTATTCATTATCAGGACACTAGTAATGTTAGGGCTTGTGTATGAGGCTGCACATAGTGATATATCTATATCGCTAGTGCAGTGTAAATGAATGGAGAGGAGTGCATGATGCTGATTGGTCAGCGTCATGCACTCCTCTGTACAACGCCCACTTGGTCGAAAGTAACTGTACGCCCACTCGGGCATTAAGAAATGCCATTAGCATAAACCAAAATCGCTCCTAACGTTGTGAAAAAAGATCGTTTTTTTAAATAAAAAGCATTACTGTGACCTACATTACAGCGCCCATCTCCTTATGTAGGAGACAGGGCACTTATAATGTGGTGACAGAGCCTCTTTAAGGAACACTGAGCAAAACGGATATATTCACCATGTTATGCCTGGAGCAGAGCCTGATGCGGCCAACCATGATACAGACAACTCTTAGGGGTCATTTGAATCCCTGTGTCAAGCGATGTGCCTAGTGCAAGGTCTGAGCGGACAACACCGTGTATAGGCTTTGCAGAATGTGCATAGTAGATGTCCCAAGTAATAAGTTAGCGGAAAGCAATACTTACAAATCTGGGGGGCTGTTTGCATCCTCGAGGCTCGATCTCTTGAGATTTATTAAACAAATAGTCTGTGAAGTCCTTCTCTAAGGTATTTTCCATAGGGTTCAGATTCTCAAAGAACCTCTGAAATTAAACAAAAAAGGAAAAATTAAGTCAGAACCCTAAAACCAAAACAAGAAAATCCTATGCAAGAGACGTTACTTTATAAGTGCATGCACAGAAATTCATGTTAAAAGGGGTTGTGCGGGCACGAGGCGGTTTTCATCAGAGGGGGGGGGTGTTGAGTTGTCTATAGATCAGCGGGGGTCCTACACCCAGACCCCGCACGGATGAGCTGTTTCATCTGCTTTGGGGCACCGGAAGCTATGCAGGGCTGGTGACCGAAGCAGATGGCTCAGACCACTGTATAGCGGCCGTGCTGCAGCTCTTCTCCTTTTCAAGTGAATAGGAGCAGAGCTGCAGTAACCCAGCACGGCCACTATATAGCGTATGGAGCCATCTGCTTCTGCCACCGATCAATGCATAGCTTCTGACGCCCGGCGGCAACCGAAACAGCTGATCGGTGCAGGGTCCGGGCATCGGACCCCCACCAAATCTATACTGATGATCTGTCCTGTGGATAGGTCATCAGTGTGAATAACCGCCCCCATGCCCGGGCAAACCCTTTAAGGCCACTTTCACATGGAAGCATTTTGCATCAGTATTCATAAGCCAAAGCCAGGAGTGGAAAATAAACAGAGACCGTATAATGTGAAGACTTGTACCTCTTGGCTGTTTTGGCCCTATTTGTGGTTTTGGCTTCCAAATACCGATGCAAAATACACAAAAGTGTGAACGTGGCCTTAGAGTTGCTGCACCAGTTGGCTTTTTGTATTCTATATATTTCTATCATACCCGGATGTCCGCCTCAACCCGTAAACAATAAGGCTGGTTTTGGTACTGCTGTATCTCCCCCGTGATTTCCGCCACTTTTCGTCTTTTGCTGAAATTGATCAGTTCTTTTCCATGTCTCTTCAGGAAGTCTGGGTTCCCTTCTTCGGTTTTCAGTATATTTGTTAAATATATTCCTAGGTGAAAGATTTAAAGGACATTGATGAAAAAGGAGCCGGCGTGGGAGACAAACATTTTTGCATACAGTGATGCAAAAACACTAGTCCCATGATCTATTACAGTTGCCAATTGCCCATACCATTGGCGTTCATAATAATACCAATCACATCACAGTGCCCACAGGGTAGTTACTGCTAGAATGGTGCCCATACCAATGTGCCAGTCAGAGAATGGCCTTTACAAGTCGCCAACCTCAGACCCTTTACAAGACCATCTTATTTGTGGTCCTTAAATGGCTCCTTAGGAGTGTTTTCTATTGTTTTAAAGCAAAAAGGCGCCATATTCTGCAGTTCAGAACAATGATGGGTAGGGTCAGACATACCAAAAAAAGGCACACAAGGTGGGTTGATTGACTTGAGTTTTGCCAAATACTTCTTGAAGTGATCCTGACTTAGCTCCACTGCTTCATCAAGTATTTTCTTCTTCCTTTCCTGTAACGCCTGAGGATGAAACATAAATCCCATTGTCAGTTTAAAGGACCACGTCGTCATATAAATCTAAGTGGTGAATCAATCACTCACCTCGAAGGTGTGATCCAGGCGATACACGGGGACAGAGTTCACTGCGCTTACAATCTCTAAAACGCCATTAAAGTTATTCAAATCTTGAAAAACCTGAAGAATTTCGATAATTCGACTAAAAACCGCCACCCGCTCCTCAAAGTTCTCAGTCTCCACAAGACACCTAGACAACAATGAAAGCAGAAGATGTTAAAACTAGATCTATCTCGCTCTATGAATTTCTGATGTATGTTGCATGTTCTTTATGCACGGCCAAACGACTGGACCAATCGGCACCAAATTTGGCACATAAGTTGGGTTTAGGCCGGGATTCAGCTCTCTAGGACCTACCGTTCAACATTCACAAAAGCAAATACGACACCACTGGCTTCCACATCAAGGACCTTCCTCCATATCTAAAGCCCCTCAGCCGCATGAGACACTAGTATTATAAACGATATATGGTAGTTGGGGGGCTCTGTTATATATTATGCATCGGGGCACAGGAGCTTCAAGTTACGCTTCTGCCAAAAGCGCCAACATATTCTGCAGCGCTGTACAGAGGTTGCCACCATTCACATCAGTCGCAATCATCACAATTGAAGTTCCCTATCTCAGACTCACGCATTAGGGCCAAACACTTAGGAAGTCAGTTCACCTGTTAGTAGGTTTTTGGAGTATGGGAGGGAAGTGAAAACCCAAAGGAAACCCACGCAAACATGGTGAGAACATACAAACTCCATACAGATGTTCCTACAATACTAAAGCCCCTTCCTAACAAATGGAACGGTTTGTCATAAGATGTAGAGAGCAACAAAGCCCAAGACATAGGCTAGTGACCAGTTATGTTCCAAGACATACGATTGGGCAGAAATTGGCTGTGTATGACCAGCGTTAAATGGGCTTTTCCATAATCAATATTTACTCACGTATCCATAGAATAGGTGATAAATATCTAATCAGTTAGGGCACGACTGCTGGGACCCCCACGATGACTAGTTTACCTAGCCAGCCCGGTGTACCCCATATAAATGGAGCGCGACTACGTATGCTCGGTCACCGCACCATTCATTTTCTATGGAACTGCCCCAAAGACAGTGAATGGAGAGGTGGCAGAGCATGCTCAGTACCGCACCTTTCATATGGGGCGCACAGGGACAGCCAGGTAAATCCATTCTTGGACCCCCAACGATCCATAGGATAGGTGATAAATACTGATTATATCAATCCACTGATATGTATTAAAAAAATAAATTAAAAAAATGAGACACATATAAACAGAACCTACTTTTCAAACCAAAGAGTGAGGTTTGTTGTGTGACGAATCATCTTCAGCAAGTTAGGAGAGTGAATTTCTTTGTCTTCTTTCGTCCAGACGCTGCCAACAAGTTCTGACGGCTGCACCGCCCTGAAGACAACAGCAACTCATCGTTAGAGCGTACGGAGATCGCAAACCGATGTAGCAGAGCTGACTGGCTTAAGGTGCATCTCACCGTTATCTGTGGTTCTTCATAGGACTAGAAGTAAACCTAGTGAGTTATTTCAAGCCAGTCAGATATCAAGGTGCACCAAAGAGACAGTTCGAGAACTTGTCAGCTCGTATTTCCCATGATAACACTGCTGGTACGTATTTTCTGAGTACTCTGCATTGTGACGTTCCTCTATTACTCCTGCGGGCTGTATGAATAATTCCTGTTCATAGTCGCCTATGCAGCCAATGATTTTACAGGATCTATTCTACAAGTTCCTTGTGAAGGACGGAATATTTAACACTTCACCCCGAACCATTTCATTTCCAGTTTTAGATGAATATAATACTAAAATGGTTATTCCCATCACACTAATTGATGGTCCGTAGCTAGTATATGCGATCACTTTGCCAACGGTGGGGCTCAGACTGCCGAAACCCCCACCGATCCTGAGAATGAAGAGACCACAGCGCTGATTTAGAGCTGCATCCCCTTCTCAGTTTTTCCCAGCACAGTAGCGCCCCGGCTGGGCGGAGGACTGCAGCACGGCCTTATTCACTTGAACGGAGCGGTATTGCAGTTCTCTGCACAGTAGGTGGCCAGAAGCGCCGATATGCAAGGAAACACAGTGAAGGGGCTACCTCGAATTTCAGGTTCACTGGTCAGGCCCGGCAGTCGGACCCCTACCAAATTGCAAAGCAATGCCACATCCTAGTGATATGCCATGACTGTGTGATGGAAAGACCCCTTTAATGCAGTTTACAAAGAAGACTTTACTACTATGTACCTGTACAGATCAGACTCTATAAGAGTCAGCTGACGAGCGATCTCTATAGGGTGCAAGGTCATCAGGTCAAACGTCTCACACTGACCGGCGCGACTTATGTGCCACTCAATAGGAGGAGGGGGGCTTTCAAACGTAATATTGTGGCTGACCCCATTCGCCTGAGCTGGTTTCTTGCGTCTGATGATTTTGGCGATGGACTCCACCCATTTCTTCATAGATTTGCCTAAATTACCAAGAAATCAAAAGTCTAAATCTGAGGAGAGAACCATCATGTAAATCCCCCCGGTCTTATATGAGGACTTACCTTTAACACTGGAAATAAAGGTTTCTAATCGGTCAAGGAGCTCCGGGTCTCTTTCAAAATCATAGAAATGATGTTCTACCCAGTGCCGAAATACATTTAATACCCTGCAAGACACAAGGAAGTCAAAATGACAACAGTCTAATGGAGAGAGTGTCTTTGTATTTAGCCATTTCTAAGCTCCAAAAAGGATCGGCACGACCTACGACAGAACCACCGATGTCCAATCTATTCAATTATAGAAATTGAAAACGAAAAAACGAACAAGTTCAATCTATTATGACGAGGCCGCTGCTCGTTTCTATTACGGAATTACAAACGGTGCAAAAAGGTAAAATAAAATGGTTGCTTGGATGCAGCGCACTATTTGTAAAAAGACATTTGTAATAATTGCTCTAACACATGCCAACATGACAGATGGTAGCAGCGGTAATTAGAAAGTGTGCCAACCTCAGGGCCTCTTCCCGCAGGGATACTGGCAAAAGCAATTAAAGTTCCCTTAGCCATCAAATAAATAAGATGCCCAAAGAACACCCGAAATAAAAGGACCAAATAGCAAAACCTAGAGTGGGGCCCCATGACAACCATCATAAGTGAGCAAATGGTTCTTAGTCATCACAGTCCATTCTCTATTTTCCGCTCTTTCCTCGTGTATCGTCGCTTTTCCATTCCATCATTTGTTGCTTCTCCACTTCCTGCCCTTTTTCTTCTGCTCGACCGCTGCGCCAGACCAGCTCCTCCGCACCACGGTCATGCAGGTTAGAAGGAACGGGGGAATTAAGACCCATGTTCTAGTGATTGGTGGGGCCCCATCGATCAAACATTTATCGCCTGTCTTGTGAATTAGTTGAAAAATCTTCATCAAACCTGCAGAGAACGCAGGCAATTCTGTGGGTAAAATCCACACTTAATAGTGCTTTTTTTCTGCATTTTTTTAACATTTTGATGCTTAAATAGGTGCAGTTTTAGGCTTTATTCAGACGAACGGGAATCACGTCCGTGCAACGCACGTGATTTGCACACGCGTTGCACGGACCTATATTAGTCTATGGGGCCGTGCGGACATGTGCGTGATTTTTACTCAGCGTGAGTCCGCTGAAAAAGTCACGACATGTCCGTTCTTTCTGCGTTTTTCGTGCATCACGCACCCATTGAAGTCAATGGGTGCGTGAAAACCACGCATGCCGCACGGAAGCACTTCCGTGCGAACTGCGTGATTCGTGCAAGAGCTGTCAAACTCTGAATGTAAACAGAAAAGCACCACGTGCTTCTCTGTTTACAAACATCCAAACGGAGTGTCTTTGAGATGAGCGAACCGGGACAACCAAACTTCACCGGGTTCGGCCGAACTCGTTTTGACCGAACCCGGCAAAAAAAATTTCCGGTATGCGACGTCAGGAGATAGTCACTGTCCAGGGCTTGCTGAAATCGTTAAACTGTTTCAGCACCCTGGACAGTGACTTCCGATGAACGTGTAAAAAAAAAAAAGAAGTTCTGACTTACCGATAACTCCCGGCTTCTTCCTCCAGTCTGACCTCCCGGGATGACAATTCAGTCCAAGTGAGTGCTCCAGCCAATCACAGGCTGCAGCGGTCACATGGACTGCCGCGTCATCCAGGGAGGTGGGGCCGGATGTCAAGAGAGGGACGCGTCACCAAGGCAACGGCCGGGAGGGAAGTTCTCGGTAAGTACGAACGTCTTTTTTTTTTTTTAACAGGTTGCTCGATATTGTGATCGGAATTCACTGTCGAGGGTGCTGAAAGAGTTACTGCCGATCAGTTAACTCTTTCAGCACCCTGGACAGTGACTATTTACGGACATCGACTAGCCTCATCTCTATGATGGCGGCTGCGCGAAAATCACGCAGCCGCGCATCATACACTGATGACACACGGAGCTGTCAAGTGTTTTTTGCGCGCGCAAAACGCCGCATTTTTGCGTCCGCAAAAACGCCCCGCTCGTATGAATCCAGCCTTATGGTTTTTTTTTCTAAACTTGTCAGATACAATTCAGGTGTGGAAACGTAAGGCAAACAAACATGCTGCAGATTTTGAAATCCGCACCGCAGGTCATTTCTGAGCAGAAACGTTCTGCACTGTGTAGATGAGAGTAATTGAAATCTAATTTACTTTCCTGGTACTGTATTAAGCTGCGGTCTTGCCGCTGGAAAATCCGCATGCAATACGCGTCGTGTGTACAGGGCCTAAGAGGGAGGAATATTATCTTAGCTGCTTGGAAACCCAGCCTGTAGCTTTGATAGTTTTGCTCTTGGTCCACATGTATCATGGAAAGGGTGGATAGTTTACCTTGGGGAGTTAAAAGCTGACCCCCATATTTGTAGGGCACCACATTTACTACCATGCCCGCTATCATAGTAGATACATCCTAGTGTTTTAGTAATCGCCATTCAGTCTACGTACTGTTCTCTTTCGGTATCGCTCAGTCATAGGATTGCAATCTAAACATCTTCTTACAGTAATTGCCTTAACATCATTAGATACAGAGATAAATGGCCCGGCCTTACAATGCGGAACTGGAGACCCACCTGAGTTGTACTGGCTGAACATATTCTTTCCGGAATCTTTTAAGGTTGGCGCTGATTGGCTGTTCTCCTTTCTCTATCGCGATTCTGTCGGCTTCCGTGGGTTCCGGATCTGGTATCTCGAATCTACAGAGCAGTCAACCATTAGATTAGATTATTTTAACATGATCAGAACAGGTTTACAGTCTTTGGATACATGAATGTTTTCATTCACAGACAGCAAACAGACCTTTAAAGGGGGTTTCCTACAATAAACACTGACATATCGATTAGCACAGTGTTTTATAATCCAGCACTCAAGTCCCAGCAGGTCACTAAATCATTAAGCGGTAAAGGGGTATTCCCAACTCCGACAACCACAGGATTTGCCATAATAAATGTCTGATAGATGTAGGTCCAAGAGGAGGGATCGCGGCCTTGCTCGGCTGTTTCAGCAACCCATATATAAGAAAATCGAGACGCGCGCAGATGTGCAGCCACCTCTTCATTCATTCTCTGCATAGATGTGGCTGCCGTCTCACTACACGGGTCGGGGGATGCCCGTTGTGGAGACGGATCCAGAGGTGGGACCCAAATCATACATTTATGCCATATCCACAGGATTTGCAATATGTGCCTGATTAGGGCAGGGGTCAACAACCTTCGGCACTCCACCTGTTGTAAGAGATAATGCACACGACTGTATGTGCCGCCCGAGTCCCATCCGTGGAAAGATAGGACATGTTCTACCGGTCCACAGATCAGAGAGTTGGGCCTGTGAAAATGGACCCGATTCAGCCACTAAAGGGAATGGGTCCGTGAAAACTATCGGGTGCCACTCGGATTACATGAAAAACGGCTCGTGTGGCGGTCTGTCGTGTGCAACTGGGCTAAAACTATACAATACCCAGCATGCCCTGACTGCATTTGGCTGGAATAATAAAGCCTTTGCCTGTCAGGGAATGCTGGGCGTTGTAGTTTCTCAACAGCTGGAGTGCAGAAGGACCCCTGGTGTAGGGAACGCCTCTAATAAGAACAAACAATCTAAGGGAAGGTTGGCAAGCTAAAAAGGGATCGGACGGGGTAAAATCCAATCTGTCCGATTCCTCTCACCTACCCTCAGGGAAGTTTGTTCCATAGTCATAAGATTGTCACTCAGTGTTTTAGATCATTGAATGTATATTTACTTGCCTTTCAATCAGCAGACTCAGTAGCTCCTGCGGCTTACAAAAAGAGCGATACGTGGTCAGAAAAGTGCGAACAAAGTTAGGATCTGGGAAAAGGAAAAAGAAAATTATACACATGATTACATTGGATCAATATCCACTAAAAGACCGCCCCAGGGAAGAGAACATACCTGCATACATGTGATAGGTCAACCTCTCAATGAGTTTCACCACAGTCCCTCCCTTAATAATAGGAATTCCTCCCCTACTTTGCACATTGTCCTCAAAAACAATATTCTTCTCCGAATCCTCCTCGACAAAACAATAAACGTCCGGACTGGGCAATCGCAGGGGCTGCTCGTTCTCCTCCTGGATAAGCACAGCGTCCAGCATACGGTCCAGCGTGCTGCGGTACTGCAGCGAAATCAGAGCCGCCATCCAATTGTTCTTCTCTTCAGCCGTCTTGGCGGCAAAAACAACGCTGTTCTCATCTTTCGAAAGCAACTCAAAGGCATGTTTGCAGTCACACGTGTCCTCCCGATCAGTCACCTGCACCTTCCTCATGATGAACTTCTCCTTCAGGCGGTACTCGGCAGTGTTGTATCCGGGAATTCGAGACTGCCCGTGATTTGTTTTGCAGCTGATCATCAGGCCATCAAAAAGGAAGATGTGTCGTTCATGTTTGGCTCCTACCCTGGTCAGGGAGCCTTCCATAATAAACTCATTGCAACATTGCCCGATGTCTTTGCCCTCCCAACCATCAATGTTCTTCTGGATTTCATTCATTTTCTTAATAGCCAGGTGCTTGCTGCGCATTTGGCCGTTGTACAGGCGCCAAATGGTCTCCCTGATAAAATACAAGCAACTTATGTGATCGCTCATTTATAGAAATTAAAAAAAATTAAAAAAAAATTAAAAAAAAAATTATATATATATATATATTTATTTTCTATTTAGAGCATTAAAATAAATATTTAATAATATTTATAATTTAGTTATCCGTTTCTGGGAAAGCTTGGTGACCACTATGGCTGCCATTATGGTTCCTACAAGGGTTGATGTCCAACATTCCTAGGTTCTTGGAAAACAAATCACATGAGTGATGCAATGACACATACCCCACGTGCTGCACAACCAAGCAGACTTGCTATTCAGGACTCTAGGAAAGCTGGGTGAGAACCAGCTATTAAAAAGGAAATGTCGCTTTATGGTCGCTTGTTGTTAGAACATCTTTTGTAAACAGGGGCTGTACTGCCAACAAGATGCAAAATGAAACATTCGTCCCCATACATTACGATCCTTGCTCCATTTAAATGGAGCAAGCAAGCACCAAATTTCTGCTGGTGTAAAAAGGGCCTTCATATAGTCTCAAACGCGATGGAGTACAGCCCATCCCCCAGAGATGAGTGACAGAGGCGCTGCAAGCAGAGACTTATCTGTGTGTATATTGAATATAATTACTTTTCTGCAATATCAAAACCTTGAGCAGTACAGCAGAGCTGACATTAAGTCACCCACCCACTAATGATAACGAGAGGACTCCGCTGAGCTGTCCCAGTCTACACAGCAAAGCCGAACAGAAATGTAAGCTCATTGTGTGTGCGCGTTTTCTAAACGCGCTTCAAGTGTTCAAAAATACTCAGTCTCCCCCTTACCCAGGGCGCCGTCGTGGCGAGTGCTTATTGTAAATACGTTCCATGCTACATCGGAGGTTGAGCAGAGCGGTGATGGCTTGTTTTAGGCATTCTCTGTCCTCTTGGTCTTCGCTCCGTTCTTGTAACATCTAAATATTGGGGGAAATGACAGTGTATCTTAGCCTGGCCAGACACAGGGAGGATTGTTTATTAGAGATTCTTACAACACATTACAAAAATTAAACTGAATATGACTATAATGGTCAAAAACAGCAATTTTTTTTAAAAAATGTATCATTTTTGCTAGTTTTAGTCTAAAAATGGAACCAGTGACTTTCTAATTTACTTTGCTTTTCAATTCCTCCCCATTTTCAAGTACTCTGCTTGTTGTCAGTAAATTTGAACATTCTTCTATACATCCAAAATCTGAAAAAGGAGTCTTGATCAAGCTCTGCACAATAATTTTTATGTTTGGTAACACAAATTGAATATTTCAAGTAGAAGAAATACTTCCCCTTACCTCCAATAATTCAAAATAGTGCAAACAATGGTAAACGGGAACCAGCATTAGACGGGGGAGGACATATCTCACGGCTTCTTTAAAGCCTTCTGATCTAGACTGCAATATATAAAAGACATTGGAGAATGACAAACATATCAAGTCTAAACCTACAAACAACAAATACACAAACAAATATAAATGAGAAAAAAAAACACAAAACGAAAAAAAAAAAAAAAAATGGTAACGAGACTGTTAAAAAAAATAAAGCAACTTAGGTTTATCTGGTTTTCAAATAACCTACCGTTTTGTGTATACAGCTCCTATGCAGATCAGGGTCTCCATGGTTAGAGTGTTAACTCTTTTCTGTCTGGCCCATCTTTTTCTGGTTAACATACAGATAGTATAAGGAGGCGGCAGATGGAAAAGAGTAAGACATGACTACAGGATCAGACTACACCGTTTCTAACCAGGCAGACACATACGTCTGCATAGGAGCTGCATACACGAGAAGGAAGGAATTCTTTTATATCACGTCTATTTGCAAACGTACTGAATTTTTTCTATTCTATTGCATTAAAACAACAACGAAAAAGTGGTTGCAAAATTGCACGTCTCCTCTGAAGAAAATCGATCACCAAAATCTGTCACCATCTTTTATCTACTCTAATGAATGTAAGTCAGCAGGTGCCACATGGTAATAAGCACGTGCCAAAAAAATAAAACAGGTGCCCTATTAGAAGAAATGCCTCAAATGTTATAACAAAAGAAATGCGCCACCTGAAAATAGGGAGCAACGGCCGACTTAGCCATGAGGTTGTTAAAATGTTCTTGGAACTGGGTGGCAAGGATGTCCTGGGATAAGGTTTCATAAGGGTCAAAGGCCTGCTCCTAAGGGAAAAGAAAGGCCGAAGGTTACGGATTGGATCAAATGGTGTAATATCAAACTGATCGATGAGAAAGTCAGATCAATAATATAACAAGTTAACAAAAAGGGCTGGTATAAAACAGAACGCACTGGTGCCACCCAAAATCCTCTGAGGTATATCCGGTGATCTCTCCAGATTTCAGCCGACACCATGTGCTCCCAGCTACGCAGCCAGAGCCTCATACAGAACCAAAACGCGCAGACGTCAATAGACCATCCCTAGTAATGTATCCGGGGTTGGAGCACCTTATACAAGAGGCTGATGAAGCGTCCGGCATGTCAACATTACATGGCACCCAATTAAAGAGCCGCCCATGTAATGGACGAGGGCACCTCCTATTTACAGCTTTTTTTTGTCCGATAAAGGGGGTCCCTAATGGGGGAACCCCGCTCTATGAAAGCACAATGTCATAATATGGACACCACAAAGTATCCAGTCCTTACCTCAGCTAAATCTTCAAAGCAGCTTCCAACCAGCGGATGTGGACTACTTTCATCCGTCATCTCCACCGTGTCCTCAATCAGACCCAAGAGCTTGACCGTTAATTCGTGTATGTCCAGGATGTTACTGAAGATAATCTCTATGTCCTGTGAGGAGACGCATTACAGATATCAGCTCCACAACATACTAAGAATGCCGATTATATAACCACACTATATACTCGACAATTCTGCAGGCTTCAGAGCTGTAATCTCCCAGCATTCCTTGCTGGCTCAATGTCTGCACAGAGCTTGCTATGGTTATTTGCATTCTGGAAAATCTGCTTAAGGCTACATTCACACGAGCGTGACAGATTTGCACGCGTCAAAAACGCGCGTAACTCTGTCCGTTGCGTTTTTGTATCAGTGTGCTCTGCGTGTGGCATGCATTTTTCACGCACTTGCAAGCATTATTTTATTTTTTTCAATGCAATTGATGCGTGAAACACTGACAGCACACGGATGTGCGTTCGCTAGCGGGCTGTGGTTTTCACGCACCCATTGACTTCAAGGGGAGGCTAGGTGCGTAAAAATGGACCAATATTGGACATGCAGTGAGTTTCACGCAACGGACACACGCTGCGTGAAAAACAACGCATGTGTGAACAGCCCCATTGAAATCAATGGGTCTGTGTGCTTTGAGTTATTTCAACGCACACCACACGGACGAGAATTACGCACGTCTGAATAAGCCCGTAGGGGGGTGTGTCAACGAATCACGTTGATGGTTTCATGACAACCAGCAGAATTGTGAGTGCAGCTCTAGAGTATAATACAGGATGTAACTCAGGATCAGTACAGGATAAGTAATGTAATGTATGTACACAGTGACTCCACCAGCAGAATAGTGAGTGCAGCTCTGGAGTATAATACTGGCTGTAACTCAGGATCAGTACAGGATAAGTAATGTGATGTATGTACACAGTGACTCCACCAGCAGAATAGTGAGTGCAGCTCTGGAGTATAATACAGGATGTAACTCAGGATCAGTACAGGATAAGTAATGTAATGTATGTATACAGTGACTCCACCAGCAGAATAGTGAGTGCAGCTCTGGAGTATAATACAGGATGTAACTCAGGATCAGTACAGGATAAGTAATGTAATGTATGTACACAGTGACTCCACCAGCAGAATAGTGAGTGCAGCTCTGGAGTATAATACAGGATGTAACTGAGATCAGTACAGGATAAGTAATGTAATGAATGTACACAGTGACTCTACAAGCAGAATAGTGAGTGCAGCTCTGGAGTATAATACAGGATGTAACTCAGGATCAGTACAGGATAAGTAATGTAATGTATGTACACATTGACTCCACCAGCAGAATAGTGAGTGCAGCTCTAGAGTATAATACAGGATGTAATTCAGGACCAGTACAGGATAAGTAATGTAATGTATATACACAGTGACTCCACCAGCAGAATAGTGAGTGCAGCTCTGGAGTATAATACAGGATGTAATTCAGGACCAGTACAAGAGTTGTGTAATGACAAAGTAGTAAATTATAATTTATATGTAAAATAGCGTTCATAATAGAACCTATGCTTATAAAATACAGCTCAAAAATCTGCTGTAGAGAAATACATAAGGTTGCCAGTACAAGGCCTTAAGCAATTACTAAGGGATGGACCCCAATAGTTGGTGGGCGCAAGAGATTCAGAATATATGGAGTGCCTGCCGGCAAACAGAGCCCTTGTTTCCCAACTACCAAAATTAAAACAACAAGTTTTATTTGGTATAGACGACCATAAACAGACTACATGAAGGTTAGGCTGGATTCACACGAGCACATTAACGTCCGTAATGGACGGACGTATTTCGGGCGGAAGTCCCGGACCGAACACACTGCAGGGGGCCGGGCTCCTAGCATCATAGTTATGTACGACGCTAGGAGTCCCTGCCTCTCCGTGGAACTACTGTCCCGTACTGAAAACATGATTACAGTATGGGACAGTTGTCCTGCAGAGAGGCAGGGACGCCTAGCGTCGTACATAACTATGATACTAGGAGCCCGGCTCCCTGCCGTGTGTTCGGTCCGGGACTTCCGCCCGAAATACGTCCGTCCATTACGTACGTAACATGCTCGTGTGAACCCAGCCTTAAAATTCCTGGTCCATTGCTGATTGAGATAAAAAAAAAAACCCAGACGTAGCGTCTTCAGGGGTATCGGGGCTAGTCAGCAATGGACCAGGAATTTTCTGTTTATGGTCGTCTATACCAAATAAAACTTGTTATTTTAATTTTGGTAGTTGGGAAACAAGGGCTCTGTTTGCCGGCAGGCACTCCATATATTCAGTACAAGGCCTTATCTCAACCTTGGAAACTCTGATGTCGTTCAGTGACATTGAAATCCACTTTAAACAGTTTAAGCAAACACTTCACAGCTTGCCCGACAGCTTCTTAGAAATAACTTGAAGGTATGAAGAGCTGTAAGTGACTAGACTAGAAAAATAAACACTGGAGACAGACTGGTGAGAATTACCCAGCGCGCTCACTGTTATGGTGACTATCCTATACAAGGAGCAGCCATTTTGTGTGGGCCTCATGTATTGAAACAAGTACAGAGAAGATGGGAGGGGTTACTCATAGCAACCAATCAGGTCACCGCTTTCTTTTTCCAACTGACCTTAGGAAAATGAGAGCTGTAATCTGGTTGAAATGGGCAACACCTCACAGCCATCTTTCATTAACCCCTTAACGACATGTACTGGTACGCGGCAGCCGTTAAGGGGGAAGTATAGAGCGGGCTCACGGACTGAGCTCGCTCCGTACTCAGTGGGTGGCGGCTGTGTTACACAGCAGACACCTCACTGCAACGGGTGGAATCAAAGATCACCGATTCCGCCCGTTTAATACCTTAAATGGCGCGTTCAATCGCGACCGCGGCATTTAAATAGTTAAAATCAAGGAGGCACCCCCTCAAACAAGCGCCAATAAAATATGGGCCCCTTTGACTGGAATAATGCCTCATTATATCTGACTACTATATTATTCTGTATTCCTTATGATTTCTGGGCCCATTATAATGTGCTGCGTCCTGTATCTCAGGCTGTAATCACTGTAGTCTCAACGATCCTGTGATTTGGGATATTAAGTTTTCCCCATTTTTTTCTTTGTTACTTATTGATTTTCGTTTCCTTTAATTACTTCTGTAGTGAAAATTGTAAAATAAACTTTATAAAAAAAAAAAAAAAAAAAGAAGAATAAATCTAGTGCAATTTTTTTTTTCTGGGCCTATTTGGAGGATTTATCCAAACGTCAGACAACCTCACATTCTACGTCACAGAAAAGAATTAGTTACACACCCAAAACAATTAACTTTTACAAAATAGCCGACTGCATTTCCGACCATACTGACGGCAACAACTCTGTAACCAAAACATGAACACCATTGAAACAACTCAATACACAATAAGCGTTAGTTACATAATAATATCTCAGCTGTCCAGAGAAGAGACACACGAGCACATATACACACACACACATATATATATATATATATATACACACACACACACACACACACACATACATATATACACACACATATATATATATATATATATATACACATACACACACACACACACACACACATATATATATACACACACACATATATACACACACATATATATATATATATATATATATATATATACACACACACACACACACACACACACACACATATATATATATATACACACACACACACACACACACACACACACACCCAGAGCGCTGATCAGGGAATGTCCGTCTGCCACTTATTTCCACTATTCGTAAAAAAAAAGTAGGTGTAATCCCAAACTAGGTGAAAATGTTTAAAGGGGGTTGTACAGGATTAGAAAAACATGACTGTTTTCTTCCTAAAATAGCACCACACCTGTCCATAGATTGTGTGTGGTATTGTAGTTAAGCCCAATTTACTTCAATGGAGCGGAGCTGCAATATCATACACAATCCACGGACAGGTGGGGCGCAGTTTTAGGAAGAACTTCTCCTTTAATCATCCGGTAATGCAATTCCACATCTTCTAATATATACAGACTGCAGGGTTTGCAGATGGGGTTGGGAATGGCGGGAGAGCGATGGATAGCTCAAGCAAGTCCTCTCCTGTGTGCAGAACTATGTTCTAGAAATAGGCAATTCCAGTCACTGACGAAGGGTCGTCCGGCAGCTATTCCTCCCTACTCCTCCATACACACGCAGGCTCGGCTCGGTTGAGTGTGCACGTGTTTTCATATGGGAGGAAGCTGCTGCCCTAGTTCTCACACAGCAAATCTGCGAATGAACAAAAGGATCGGGAATGTAGAATTTCAACATGTCCGACCCTTCCCTGACATCTGCGGAGTGTTGGGACGCCGCCATATACATTAGATAGTCGGCAGGTCCCACCGAGATCGGGGGTTTCGGCCGACATAGATCTAATGTGTTTGGCCAGCTTTAGTCACTGCTTGGATATTTCTATCACTGAAAATTAGGAGACACTTTGAAGTCACGTCACCAACTCCTGGCCTGATCAACCACCAAAATCTTGGGGCACCCGTCAGACAGTGTGGTGTCCGAGGTAACCATTCCTACAGTGTTCCTGCTGAAGTAGCTTCAGGTGTCGTATGGTTCCTTCGCGGACTTGACTGCCCTTTCTGATGCGGCATCTCCAGCCGCCGATTGCAAGTCACAGAGATGCGGCTCGGAGTTAGAGTGTCACTTTAAACACTAGTAATCTCCATGTGCTCAATATCCATAGTGTGAGAAATGCAGAACTTACATTGGGTGTAAACAGCTTGTTGTTTGCCAGGAATACTTCACGGAACACTTTAATAATCAGGTTCAGCTCACGCAGATATTGCCTTTGTCCAGCGATTTCGGTCCTGACCAGCTCGTAATAGTTGAGCTCCCCTGTTGATGAAGGTTCCTCGTCGCAGAGAGCCACTAACCCGATGTCATCATCTTGATCGAACATGTCCATCAATACCTGGTGGGAGGAAGGGAGGTGTAGTAACCAAGAGACAGATTTACACATATATACTTAAAGGGGTTTTCCTGCAATGGACATTTGGCACTTATCCACAGGTCAGATGAGAAATCGCTGGGGGCCCCAATGCTGGGACTCCCACCGATCACTAGAGTGGCTGTAATAAGCCCCCCGTTCCTCCTCACTGCGAGGAGAAGAGAGTGGCGGACATGCCGCTCCATTCAAAGTCTATAGGACTAACAGAAACAGCAGAGTACAGCACTTGGCTGTTTCTGTCAGCCCCATAGACTTTCAATGGAGCGGATAACCACATGCTTGACCCCCACTCCATTCAAGCTCCTCCTCACTGTGATCGTGCAGAGTAGGAATGGGGGCACCCTTCTAGTGATCGTGGGGGTCCCAGCAGTGGGGCCCCCAGTGATCAGACATTTGAGGTTTTCTGGCAATCTGAAGCATTCAGCCTTTGAATGTAAACAAGAAAGGCCCCATTCACTGCCAGCAAGAAAAGATAAAAAAATACAAATTCTGACTTGTGTTTCCATTATTGCTTTGTCCAAGTGAACCACAAGCTTTATTTACAAAGTGAGGCGCGCACACCCAGGAACCTCACCCAGACTATTGTGACTGCGATGTATGAAAAACCGGAATACAAGGATGAGCGCGTGGACTGCATTCATTTCCCTAAAGATGCCGGAGACACTTTATAAGTGACGTGTATTAGCAAGAAGGAGGAATAAATAAAGCAATTCCATTCATTTCTTGCTGCCGCTAGACAGAGCAAAGTCCAGAGGGATTTTTAATGTATGTGACAATTTGTGACGGACAAGTACCACAACTATGGTGAGGAGTAGGGGGCGCCAAGACAAAACCTGTATTCAGGGCTCCACCAACTATCACACGCCACTTATCCTTCTGCTGTCCTATCATGTAGTAGATAAGCAACTGGGCTCGACTGCAACCTCTGCCCCTATAGTTACTCTCCAGGTGGGTCGAGAAAGGGGCCCATGATCTTTTTTTTGCCTGAAGACCCGGTCAACTAAAGGCCCTTTTACACAGGCCAATTATCGGGCAAACGAGCAATCACAGAACGCTCGTTCCAGATCCATGCCCTGTGTAGAGATCACCAGACGAACGTCAAACGCTGGTTCATCGGCTGATTGTATCGTTCATGCTGCCAGAAATATTATCGTTGTCGGCAGCACATCTGCTTGTGTGAACAGAGAGACGCGCTGCCGACATGATAGAAATGTATAGGGACGAGTGATTGTAGTAATGAGCGGTCTCACTGATCGGCGCTCGTTTACACAGCGTGTCGTGTAAGAGGACCCTAAAGGCCTTATTACACCGGCCGTTTTTGGAAGGTGCAGCGAGCGCCGATCAACTAAACAGCTCGTTGATTGGCGCTCGTTTGCTCCTGTCACAAGGAGCTATGGATGGGGACGAGCACTCGTTACTCTGATCGCTCCTCCCCATACATTATTATCATGGCGGCAGCGCGTCTCCCTGTTTACACACCAAGATGTGCTGCCGACAACAATAATATTTTACTTTGTTAAAACGATACGACCAGCAGATGATTCAGCGTTTGCTCGTTTATCTGCTGATCGTTCCCCTGTTTACACAGAACAATTATCGCCAACGAGCTTTCTATGAACAACTGTCTGCCCGATAATCGCCCCGTGTAAAACCCAATTTGGTCTCAGTCCCTACAAGATATGGAAAGCAAAGACTATTGATGTTCATCGTCCTCTAATAATGAACAGGTGGCTATGTTCGGTCAGTGTCTGGATAACTGGATCTCACCTTATCAGCGCACATAGACACTTTGATGTCCTGCTGAGAGATCTCATAGTGTCTGATGTTAAAAACATAGTTTCCCGCTAGCTTTAAGATGTCAGCGGAGATGTATTCCAGGACCGCCACAATGTACAGAGATACGTGGTAATCCACCTTGTAGCCGAGCACTTCCTGCAAAGAAAAAAAGAATCAATCATCAGGTCGAGTGCAGATCAGGTTTATCAAAATATCTAGAAAATGTCAGAAATTTAAATATTTAAAGGGGGTTATTATGTGGGGACCGAAAATTATTATCAGTGTAGTCTCTGCAGCATGTCATACACTCGCTAATATACATTCCGTTTCTTCGTCGCGCTGATTATGGGATTCTCAGATTTTTATAGCGCTGCCGAGGGAACGGAAATCTAGTTGCACAGTCTTTATTCATGTCGACGCGACTCTTCAGGTGACCGGCCCCGCTGTGCTCTATGTACAAGCAGGAGCAGTATACAGCGAGTACATAGAGTACAGCGGGGCCGGTGACATGACCAAGAGTGGTGTCGTCGTGAAAAGAAGGCTGTGCAACTAGACTTCCGGTCCCCCGGCAGCGCTATAAAAATCTATGACAATTTCAGTATCGGTGACCGGAATGTAAACTAGCGAGTGTGCTCACATACTGCTAATATTTTTCGGTCCCCACATAACCCCTTTAAGAAAAAAGTTGTATTAACTTTACTTTCTCATTGACTTTGCCCAAAAAAATACAGAAGCAATGCCTGTCCTATCAAGCAATTCAAAATTGTATTCGACCCTTTGTGATTTTGTATCACTTTCTGTGAAAACTGAGTGACAACCGTTATGTCGCCACTCCGCTATCTCAAGTCTTCTAAATATTTCAGCGATACATCCCCAGTCCTAAGTTGCATTACTAAGAAAACTAGCAATTCTCAAGTCTGGAAAAGCTGGGTGATGACCCCCGGGAGCCATATTTGTTGTCACCCAGCTTTCCTATACTCCAGTAGGACTAGAAATAAGCGAACATCAGAAAGACAGTGGCCAGAAAAGGTCTATAAAAATGGTTACCTTCAGTGAGGGGTGTATTTTATCAACAGGAAGCAGCAGGGGATTCCTTCGCTTACGCTTTTCAATGGCTGACTGAGCGTCGGCGATGGCCCACTTGTCGATCGGATGAGGAAAGGTTTTCTGTACTCGCTCCTGGATTAGAATTTTAAGAAATAAAAAGGAAATGATTTAAAAAGACATATTCCAATGACCTCCTGGTTTTCGGTATGTTGCATCCATCTTTCTTCCATCATACGGAAAATTCTTATCATTGCCTCTTTTATCCGCTGCCAGTGGAATGGCCATACAGGGACAATGCGGTCCTGAACCAACGAGCCTGCATATACATCTATAGTGGGAGACTTGTCCTCTTGCATTGCCCCACATGTACTTTTCTTGTGTGGTAGTAAACACCATTCCTGCTAATACATTTTACAACGAGGACAATAACGTGATGAGGGCGAGGTCACACATTGAAGTTTTGTTGCAGTGTTTTTGGGAAAAATGCAGGTACAATTGCAATGAAACCGCTACATGTGGACTCACCCTAATGCCGCTTATCCCCATTTATGACAACTATTTTCTATGGGTCCCTGCAGTGAAACTCCCTGCTAAAGACTAGTCATCCTGGAACCCAGCGAAAGATAAAACGTTTAACCAACCACGCAACAAGGGGTAGCCCAGGATTTGAAAAACACGGCTATTCCAAAAATAGCACTACACCCGTCTACAGGTTGTGTGTGGTATTACAGCACAGCCCTATTCATTTTAATAGAGCCGAGCTGCAATACTATATACAACCTGTCGACAGGTGTGGCGCTGTTTTTAAATGAAAGCAGCCGTGTTTTCTAATCCGGGACAATCCCTTTAAGGGGGTGTCATGGTTTAAATGGACATGACGTCCTCAAAATAAAAGTTACCATATTGTGTGGAGCATTTTAACCTTACTAACCTCCACATCCTGGACAGTCCGGGGCTGAGCGATACATAATTTACTAAGAAGCTGGAGGATGAGCTCCTCTATGTAATACAACGAGTCTTCTTTGGCGGAGAGGGTGGGGTGCACTTGTTGCTGAACCTGGTGGGGAAAAACAATATATTTTATTATATTATATAAACTTATTTCACAGTGTAGTTTGGCATACGTGCCCGATCACAGCTATAGGCGATGACCAGTATCGCCGCCAGCGCTTCCAAAGGGTTTGTCATCCAGCTTTATTGGTGTCCTGAGCGGCAAATCTGCCTGACCGTACAGCGATACAGCGCTCTCTCCTGCATAGCCATAAAACGAGGCAGGTTTACCATCCGAGGGGCCGCCATACGTGTCCTCACAAAGCTTTCCCAATTTATAAATTTAGACCTAGTGGCTATTCAATAGCCCAAGGTACAATTGCACGTGTGACCACAGGAAATTGCGCTGCACATCGCCGACGCCGGAGGCTTCGATAATACTAAAAAAAAAAAGGAAAAATATTCATGAAGGGAGGACTAGATTAACAGGCAGAACCAGTATGTGGGTGCATGGCTGCCAGAACAGGCGTGTCCGCTGCAAAATAACGTCACGTCTTACCCACTCAACCGAGACAAAAATCCTCTACATTCTTATACTGCAACGCCGTTACCCGATGAATCAGGCCGGAGTCTCCAAATCGCTGCACGGAGGGACAAGAAAGCGGTGGGACTCGGGGGACAACCATTGTGGCCCATCTTTCCTTCTATAGATCTTTAGGCTGCGGTTCGGATAGTCCTGCGTGTGCCGGAGTCCTCCATCCCACTCCTACTCCACCCTCCAATTCATCCTCAATCTCTCACTACGAGACAATGCTATTCTGGGAGGATATACATTGCCCTTCGAGTCCTTAATAAACCACAGACTTCACTAAAAATAAACTCTTCTATATAAAGCGCCCGTGAAGATGAGGGGATATAATGTGTCCTTGCGGCAATCTCTTTTTTTGGCTCCGTTAACATCTGCGCTGCGCCTTCCGTCTATAATGCTGTGCCGGATCCAACGCATGACCGTTCTAAATGGTGTCTGACGGACCCCAGTGACTTATAATGGAGTCCGTCGGGGGGGTCGGCCAAGGTTTCTTTCACTCTGACGGCGAGAATACCTGCATTTTTTTTTTTGCATCAAATGCGGCGAAAACATTATAGAAAACTCTAACGGGAGGGTCGAGGTGTTCATAGCCTTAGATTGAGTCTCAACTAGAGAGAAGTCGTCCATTATTAGTCATCGTGGCTCTACCGCTACTCAACCCGGCACATCCATGTATTGCACAGACGGCCTGTTGAATGGGCGCTGCGTAATACTTCAGGGGGCATGATAACCTGCGGGCCACTTCCCCTGGTAATAACAGATGATCATATGGGGTCCCAGCAGATGAACCCTTGCAATCAGCTCAGCATTAGGGCGAGTTCACACACAGCGTAATCACTGCAGTTTTTCCACAACGGCTTTCATTGCAGAAAATCCGCAGCTTAGTACAGGCAGCAAAGCGGATGAGATTTGAACAAACCTCATCCACACCCTGCGTTAAAAACAGCCGAGAAACGGTTCATAAATTGATCTGCGGTGTGGTGTTTTTTGTTTTTTTTTTAATGGGCGGAATGTCAATTTACGCTGCGGAAAAGTTGCTCTTTTGTTGAGGATTTTCCCCATTGGAGGTACAGGTAAAAAATGCAACAAAAAGCTGCAATATCGCCCCCCAAAAAAAACAACGCAAAATCAGAATCTAAAAAACACCTTTTGTTTAAAAAAAAAAAAAAAAAAAAAAAAAAGGTCAATACTAACCCCCCGCCTCCTGGCATTGTCATAGGGACGGGTCCCTCTGTTCTCCGTCCAGGCCAGCCTCCTGGGATGACGCCGCAGCCCATGTGACCGCTGCAACCTGTGACGTTTCATCCCAGGAGGCTGGCCGGAGAATAGCGGGACGCGTCGCTATTACACCGCCCAGGAGGGTAAGTATTAACTTTTTTCCAGCACTGTTTCCGCCCAAAAATCTGCACCATATTTTTGGTGCGGTTTTTCGGGCAGAATTCCCTGCGGGTTCCAGCCCTGTGTGAACTGACCCTTAGGAACCCCTGTAATAAATCTGTTGCATGAACTTAAAAAAACAAACAGCTTTACGCTGCAAGAATAAAAATCTCACCATTAAAAAAAGAAGAACCCCCCCACCCCACTCCACTCCACTCCCCATCTAGTCAGTGTAACGTATACATACTCCAGACCGGGAGCGCTCTCTTCCCATTTACCAGCCCATCGGCTGTCCTGGCGAGCGTCACTCTTGTTCCAATTCCACGAGACGAGAATAGTCTGTAACCCGAGCTCCGTTTAATGACTACAGCTCATTTTCTAAGCACTTTGGGGGTATTAATGGATTCTTGTTTGCCTCAGAGAGAATGACAGCTCGCTCTGATCCGTGTATTACTGCAGATGCAGCTCAGCAAACATTTGCAGGATTAATACACTGGCCGTGCTGGAGTCTATCGGCACACAAGGCCATTATAGGGATCAGTCACTTATAGACTGTGCATAGAGCATCCTGGCACCGCAGAAAGACAAAAGGCGCGGCGTGCGTATCCACGACAGATTCTCGATTAACCCCTTCGCACACAAAATAAAACCAATATAAAAAAAAATAAAAAAAATTATAATATTATAATGAAATATTTTCTGAATTTCAACACTTGCCACATTGTGAAAATGTCACTTACGTCTTTACACTCACGGACGCCTTCATGCAATTTTGCATCAAAGCGTAAAATTATACAAAAATTCACGTTTGTGGCCAACGCTTGGATCAAAACAGAAGCGACGTGCAGAGTTCATACAGGTCACTTACGTCTACATGCACTAGAACTGAACAGACCAAAAATCTCTGCTCTCACTTGCAGCTCCCCCCTCCCACCCCCTCTCTGTGACACAGAACCAAGAAGTAAAACTCATCCTGCTCCCCGACTTGAAATGAGTGTTGCGCCCCGAATATTGCACCTAGATCTTTCATCCCGGTACGATTTGAAAGAGAAGATCTTTTATAAATCGCAAAGCTCCAAGTCTTATGTTCAAATTGCGGCAAGTGTTTAAAGTCATAACGGATTATATACGCCCTTGGCAGTGAAAGCGTTAATTCCCCATATAACACTAACCAAGAGGGGGTGCAAACTAACCACACAAAATCAGAAGTCCAAAAAAAAAAAAGTAAGTTGCAGTAAGAGTAATGTGTCCGGTGGGTTATATGGCGCCCACTAAATTATCATTATTAGGGCAGCTAATAGGTTTTCCCACAAAACACGTGTATTCCCTATCCATAAGGTAGGGGATACATGTGTGATCACGGAGGGTCCGACTGCTGGGACCAGCGATGAGGCAAACAGGGTACCCAATGTCCCCCGAGTGCCCCATGCTGGTGTGCACGCTCGGCCAGCGCTCCGTTCATTTTTATGGGACCGCTGTCTCTGGCAGCTCCATAGAAATGAATGGAGCCCTGGCAAAGCATGCACTTCGGGGGACTATCATTCCCCCGTTATCCTCATTGCTGGGGGTCCCAGCAGTCAAACCCCCAGAAATCACTGAGACCCCCACCATCGCTGATATGAAGGGTCAGAAGCACTCATCCGAGCGCTCTGATAGTCGGCTGTGATTGGCGCTCCTCCTCGTCGTGTAGCCCCAGCTGCTAGTTTACAATCGGTCTAAAACCGTCATCAATTCTTTAGGGGATCCAACGCAATAAAAACTCCAATACCCCGGCACAAATGGAAACCTATGACTGGTGGATTACTGGAGAACTAGGTGATCTTCAACATCCAATCAAACGACAGGAAGATTCATGCGACATCATAAAACAGGCGATTCAGGAAGAAGTGAAAGCGCTCTTGTGATAACTCATCTCCCAGGGATAATTTATGAATAGTACAAGTAATCTTTACACTCCGGGGACATAACCGTGAAGAGAGCAGAGACAGACGCTTGTTCTCCCGTGAAGCTTTTCCCAGTCAGAAGTTCTTGGAAATTTAGGACATAGCGTGGAAAGAACGTCTGAAGACATCAACGCGAAAACAAAGTTGGAACGGCAAGAAAGGCTATTAAGGTTCAATAAAGGGATTAGAGGCCGCTATGAAACGACACAATGTCACAAAAACCGAGGGTACATCAAACACACAGAGGTCGCACCAAGGCGGCACATCTTGACTGTACGGTTCTGTAGGACTTACCCAAGAGCACTCTGTGTGCCGCCATACGGTGCTTCCATGGCGCATCACACTACTCTAGAAGTAATGCTGATAATGCAGAATAACCCCTACCCGCATACAGTTACGACACAGCCGGGAAGGGGGGAGTACGGGGCAGATGTTGACGGTTGAGCCCGCTCCATACTCATGGGGTGTTGGCTGTATGTTACAGCCAACACCTCATTGCAACGGCCGGGTTCTGAGATAATTGGGGCATCTAAGTCAATAGAAAAAGGGGACAAATGTGGAGTGCCAATGGTGGTCACTAAGCCTGGAGGCCCACTAAAGGACCCTAGGTCTGCCATCTTTGTGCTCCTAATAAAGTCCTGCAAGACTTTAATAGGAGTCGGTAAAAAACACAATATGCTGCAATATAAAAGTCCCCTAGTTTAATTAACCCCTTAATGACCGGCCCATTTTGCACGTTAATGACCAAGGATTATTTTTGTTTTTTTCACGGTCGCATTCCAAGAGTCGTAACTTTTTTTTTATTACGTCGACATAGCCGTATAAGGGCTTGTTTTTTGCGGGACGAGTTGTATTTTGTAATTGTACCATGTTTAGATGCTTATAATATATTGATTAACTTTTATTAACTTTATTTTAGGAGAGAATTGAAAATAAGCAGCTATTCCAGAATTGATTTTCACGTTATAAATTGACACCGTTTACTATGCAGCGTAAATAACATGTTAACTTTATTCTATGGGTCGGCACGATTACGGGGATACCAAATATGTAAAGGTTTTATATGTTTTCCTACATTTGCACAATAAAAAGCCTTTTAGAAAAAAATTACTTGTTTTTGCATCGCCGAATTCCAAGAGCCGTCATTTTTTTCTTTTTCCGTCGATGTGGCCGTATGTGGGCTTGATTTTTGCGGGCCAAGGTGTAGTTTTCATTAGTACTACCGTGTTTCCCCGAAAGTAAGACAGTGTCTTACTTTCTTTTTATCCCCAAAAGCCCCACTATGTCTTACTTTCGGGGTATGTCTTATATTGGAAAAAAATATACCGTAGCATACGTCCTGGATGACGTTTCAGGCCATGTGACCGCTGCAGCCAATCACAGGTCAATCACAGGCTGCAGCGGACACATGGACTGCCGCGTCATCCAGGGATGTCGGGCTGGATGTGAAGAGAGGGACGCGTCACCAAGACAACGGCCGGGTAAGTATGAATTTCTTTAACTTTTATTACAGAAAAGGCTGTCCCTTCTCTCTATCCTGCATTACCGTATTTCGGCGCGGTGACGTATGGAGAGGGGGGCAGCGCGGAAGTGGGCAGGAGGCGGCAATACCCCCGTGTTTCCCCGAAAGTAAGACATATGTCTTACTTTCGGGGTACGGCTTATATTAGCCGACCCCCCTGAAACCCCCGATACGTCTTACAATCGGGGGTGTCTTACTATCGGGGAAACACGGTATTTTGGGGTACATAGGACTTATAGATTCATTTTTATTTAATTTTTTATGGGGGGAATGGGAGAAAAGAGAGAATTTTGCAGTTGTTTTTTGCGTTTTTTTTGGACGCTGTTCATCCGGCGGTTTAATTAATATGTTCATTTTATTGGTCAAGTTGTTACGATCGCGGGGATACCATATATGTGTATGTGTGATTTGTTTTGACACTTTTACAGAATAAAACCACTTTTTGGTCCAAAAAAGTAGTTTTATTTGATTTTGACAGTAATTTTTTTTTCCACAAACTTTATTTAACTGATTTACATTTTTTTTTTAGTCCCACCAGGGGACTTCAGTATGCGATGTGCCGATCGCACATATAATGCTTTGGTATACTTAGTATACCAAAGCATTATTGCCTGTCAGTGTAAAACGGACAGGCAACCTATTAGGTCATGCCTCCGGCACGGCATAATAGGCATACAGCCAGGGCAGGCCTGGGGGTCTTTGTTAGACACCCGGCTGCCATGGCAACCCGTTGGCAGCCCGAGATCGCATTCGCGGGCCTCCGATGGGTGACAGAGGGAGCTCCCTCTGTCAATAGATTTAAATGCCGCGGTCGCTATTGACTGCGGCATTTAACGGGTTAAACGGCTGAGATTGAAGATTTCTTCAATTTCGACAGTTGCAGCGGGAGCCCAGCTGTCAGTCACAGCCGGGCTCCCGCGGCGATCGCGCGGCCACAGCTTCTGTGCCCGCGCGATCTCCATCACGTACATGCACGTGAGAATGCGCGAAAGGGTTAAGAAACTTTCCATTTCCCATTTTCCCCCTAAGGAACATAAAAAATAAATATAATTGGTATCGCCGCATCCGTAAAAGCGCAAACGATTACAATATTTAACCCATACAGTTTATGCCAGAATCAGTTTTTTGATCACCTCGTTTCCCACAAAAAAATGGAATACAACGTGATCAAAAAGTTGCATGTCCCCCAAAATGGCGCCAATAAAACTAGATTTCGTCCCACAAAAAACAAGTCCTCAAACGCTTAGTCGACAGAAAAATAAAAAGTTATGGCTCTCCGAATACGGCGACACAAGTCAATTTTTTTTTTTTTTAAACAATTATTTTCTTTTCTTCAATAAAAGTAGTAAAACCGAAAACAAATACTATATACATTTGGTATTACCGTAGTCGTATTGACCTGAAGAATAGAGTAAACATAGCGTTCTTACCGCACAGTGAACGCCATAAAAACGGAAAACACCCCCCAAAATGGAGTACACACTGATATTTGTTTTTATATTACACACCCCAAAGATATTTTCTCCAGTTTTCCGGTACATTATACGGTATAATAAACGGTGCCGTGAAAAACGACAACTCCTACTGCAAAAAACAAAGCCCTCAATGTAAAAAATATTCATATTTTTTTTTTTTTTTACACTCCCCATCAGCTGCTTCAAGAAGAAGACAAAAGTGAACATCCCCTTTAAATACTTTATTTATTCTTTAAGTCCCCCCCCTAGGGAACTCGCACAAGCGATCTCTAGACCGCCGGTACAGTGCACTGCAATCATTTTACTGTCTCAGGCAGGTCTTCAAGGGGATATCCGGGATTAGAATAGACTATCAATATTAGTTTGGTGGGATTCCGACTCTCAGCACCCCCTCTAATCAGTTATTTGAAGGGTTAATTTGTGTTCATACTTGCACTTGCCGTTACATTCGTAGCTGCTGTGCAAGGTATTGCAGCGTTGTCCCATCCAAGTTAATGGGACAACGCTGCAATAGCTCGTATGAGCGCCGCTGCCCCTTCAAACAGCTGACCCCCATCGATCTAATAGTGGCCATCAATTTCAACATCCCGGAAAAAGCCCTTTAATAGGAGCAGGTAGAAGACAGACCAGTAGGCCTTCATTAGGTCCCCAGGCTGCCATGACAACCTTCAGCACCCCGCAGGAGGGATTGATGGGATGACATAGGGAGCCCCCCCCCTTTTTCTAATGGCGGAGATGCCGAAACATACAGCCAACACCCACTAAGTATAAAGCAAGCTCAGCCCCAGTGCCCGCTCCATAATCCCCCCCTTCCCGGCCACAACATAGTTACGTCAAATGCCGGGAAGGGGTTAAAGAGAATACTAAGAGTTACCTGAGCATTTGAATGGGTCGTCTGTGCGCCCACAGTTTTGAGCTCAGTAGAGATAATGGAAAAGAATTATCAAAATTGGTGCAAAGGAATAGTGGAGCAGTTGCCCATAGCAACCAATCAGAATCCAGCTCATTTTTCAGAGGCCCTTTTCAAAATGAAAGAAGCAATCTGATAGGTTGCAATGGGCAACCTCTTTACTTTGCCTTTGCAACATCTTTGATAAATTTCCCTTAATGACTGACGCCTTCCGGGTAAGCGGAAAATCGCAAATCAGAAAAAAAACTAAACTTTTTTTTTTGTTAAAATGTAATAAAGACCCAATATCCCCCCCCCCCCCCCCGTTACCATAGCGACACGTCCTACTGTTCTCCGTACGGCCCGGCCTCCTGGGATGACGTTTCATCCCATGGGACTGTAACAGCCAATCACAAGCTGCAGCGGTCACATGGGTTGCAGCGTCATTACAGAAGGTCGGGCTGCACAGAGAATAGAGGTACGTGTCGCTATGGCAATGCCCAGGGGTAAAAATTATCGTTTTTTTTGTCTTTTTTGCCAACTCTGTTTTCTGCAGCGGCGATCCTGGCCTAAAATCTGCACCACAATTTGGTGGGGTTTTATTTTGTCCGGTATCTCCCTCGGGTTCTAGGTCGTATACGCTGCATACTTTTATGCAGCGCATCCACCCTGCGTACACATACCGTACAAAACCCGACTGCTCAGCTGAATGTGCGTGTTTTTGTTCCATGAGATAAGCGTCTTACACATCTCTGATACTGCTTATCTCGGGGGGGGGGGGGGGGGAATCAGACAGGCCAAAATTCAATCTTTCGGACCCCAAGTTATCAGAGACAACTCCGAAAAATATTAAGAGATCTCAGACCCGACCCGCTACACCCAGTCTTGGGGGGCCATAAATATCTCAGATAGAAAACTGGTAGTTCTCCAGGAAGTAAAAAAAATAAAAATCACCGGGAATTTATGACATGTAGGTGAAACGTTCCCTTTCCCATAAAAGTCTCAGCGTCTGGTCATAGCGAGCGTCTGCAAAAACTACTGGATCGGGAAGTCTCGCTATTCAAAGACTGCTTTGTGTAGCAGCCCCCACCGGTCACCAGGAATACCGCACACACGCGTTTCAGGTCCACAGTCAGGATTGGTTTCTGCTGCCATCTCAATATTTCCTGTCCCCCGGAACAGACCCTCACGGATTACATCGAATATCTCAATGACGTGGAGCTGTAACGTGCAGGAACTTGTGTTCATTCGCATCTTGAATTTCGCTTAAAGAGGTTTTTCAACGCATTCGAATAAACTTTAACAAAAACGTCAGTGTTATTCCTGGGTTCACAGCCCCCCGGTCTGTTGTCATGACGTGTCACGTCACATATGCGAAGAAACCATGGCCGGTGACTAGTTTCTGCGGTCACATGACACGGCGCTGGACGACACGTCACCGCAACAGGAACCAGCAGCGGGACCCAGTGACCAACGATGTGGGAATAGCGCCAACATTTAGGGGTGAATAAAGAGGCAGATAAAACACAAATATAATTAATGTCGGTCAGAAAAGGAGAAAAAAACAAAAAGCAAATCATATTAAATGTTAAAATAGAAGGTGATGGAATAAATTTTACACAAAGGGACATTTTTGCCGTACAAAATCTGGAATGCGTCCACCAGAAAAATACCAAGATCATGAGGTGTCAAAGAGAAACCAGAAACACGTCTCCTACAAGTCCATGGGGTAAGGAAGTCATTTAAAGGGGTTTTCCAGTCTTCAAAAATTGCATGCAGATGGTGTAACTGCAGTAAGACTAGTCCCTAATGTACTGATTTTCAGACGTTTTTGTAGCAACTCGCGTTTTTCGCGGCGTATTTCACGGCCGTTTTTGGAGCGGTTTTTCAATGGAGTCAATGAAAAACGGCTCCAGAAACGTCCCAAGAAATGACCTGCACTTCTTTTTACGCGCCGTATTTTGAAAACGACGCGTACAATTACGCCTCGTGGGAACAGAACACCGTAAATCCCATTGCAAGCAATGGGCAGATGTTGGGAGGCGTAATGGTGCCGTTTTTTTCAGGCGTAAACGGCCCGAATTACGTCTGAAAACACATCGTGCGAACATACCCTTAGTGTGAACTGCGGTTTTCGGACGGAATTCTTAGAAGTAATTTTGGCGGTGGGATCACAGCTTTTCCGCCGCAAAAATCGCAACATCTGCTATTTGTGCGGGTTCTACCTCCCTATTGAATTCAATGGGGGAAAACCTGCAACACAAAAGCAGCGATTACGCAAATACAATTGACATGCTGCGGATTAACAAAAAAAACAAAAAACGCACCGCAAGTCAATTTATGAGCGTTTTTTTCCGCTCATCATTTACGCAGCGTGTGGAGGAGATTTGTTCAAATCTGATCCACTTTGCTGCTATTTAATTATACGGCGGATATCGTTCCGGATAATCTGCAGTATTTACTCTACGTGTGAGAGAGCGAGAGAGAGAGGCTGAAAAGATGAACTCATGTAGCGGACGATACGAGAAAATGCAAGAAGCCTGAACCAGTAATTTAATGGTTTCTATAAATGGACGTCAGGCCTTGAAAGCAGCAGACGGCGGATCACTACCATAAATGAGCACGCGGCTTCTCGTAAATAACCAGCGTCAACAAAGCAGCCCTCCGCTACCTGCCAAGAATCCCACCGCCCGTCCTGGAGACGGCTCAAGGTTATCTGCCAGAATAAGAGAATCTGCGGATCACAAGTCAATGTCTAATCCGTGCGTGTCGTCTCCACAAGTCAAAGCCCTGTTCTATAATAAAGTTACATATATACGTACGTACACACACACGGTTTTCGGTTTTTATGTAAATAAAACTTAACAACAAAAAGTTCTGCAACTTTCGAATATACTTTGCGTTTCAATTCCTCACCGTTTTCAATATCTCCGATAGCGGTCGGTGAATGAAACATGGTTTACATCCAGAGGCTGAAAACCTGTACGGTCCTAAAACTTCTCACAGGTGAGTTTTCTACAATTGTATCTAGACTAGACAATCTCCTGCGAGTTAGCGAAGGTCCACGCCTGCGTTGGGTGTTTCTGTTCTTCCGCTCCATCAGAGGAGCGGTGTTTCCGTTGTACTACGGACACCTCAGACTTTAATGGTTTCCAGTCGGGTTTCCGCGGTTTTACCAGAAACAATTGTTTCGGGTATGTTCGGCAAGATGTGCGATGCAATGATAATGTGAACAGGCCCTTACACAGAATTACATATTTAAGGCCCTGTTCACTTCAAGTTTTTGCCCTATGTTTAGCGTCTACATCGGTCCTGACGCACGCACTTAACGTGTCCACAGGACTCTGCCAGACGGAGGCCAAAAAGAGTTTCCCTTTGACCTCCATCGGGCTGGTATATGTCAGTATACTTTCTTTTATACCTTTAAAGTCTGTCGACAACGGATACGTTAAATCGAGGCCCAATTGAGGAATCCATCATTTATAGACTATAATGGTATCCGTTTAATAAAGACGTCATGAACGCTTATGACCCCAGTTCACAACTTGTTTAAACGGATACCATTAAAAGTATACGGTGAGGGATGACACGGTTAGGCATTCGACATCACCATGTTTAACCCCTTAATGACCGCCGATACGTCTTTTTACGGCGGTCATTAGTGGGCTTTATTCTAGAGCGCCGCTATTCTACGTCGCTGCTGTAGAATAAAGTAAACAGAGCAGGGAGCCGTGAAATCTCCCTGCTCTCGGCTGCCAGAGGCAGCTGGGGGCTGGGAGCGTCCCTGCTCTGCCGGGTGAGATCGATATTAGTATCGATCTCACCCGTTTAACCCTTCAGATGCAGTGCACAATAGCGAGCACCGCATCTGAATGGTTTTGGAGAGAGGGAGGGAGCTCCCTCTCATCTCACTGACACCCGGCGATAAAATCGCCGAGTGTCTGTGTCTTCTATGGCAGCCGGGGGTCTAATAAAGACCCCCAGGTCTGCCTGGAGCGAATGCCTGCTAGATCATGCCGCAGGCATGACCTAGCAGATGCCTGTCCGTTTTAAACGGACAGGCAGTAATACACTGCAATACAAAAGTATTGCAGTGTATTATAATAGCGATCGGAGGATAGTGAAGTCCCCTAGTGGGACTAGTAAAAAAGTTTAATAAAGTTAATAAAAAAAAAAAAAGGTGAAACAAAAAAAAATGAAAATCCCACTTTTTCCCCTTACAAACTGCTTTACTATTAAAAAAAACTACAATAAAGCAAAAAAGTTACACATATTTGGTATCGCCGCGTCCGTAACGACCCCGACTATAAAGCTGTTACATTATTTAACCCGCACTGTGAACGCCGTAAAAAATAAAATAAAAAACATTGGAAAAATTGCTGTTTTCTGTTAATCCTGACTTAAAAAAAATGTGATAAAAAGTGATCAAAAAGTCGCATCTACTCTCAAATGGTACCAATAAAAACTGCAAGTCGTCCCGCAAAAAACAAGACCTTATACAGCTATGCCGACGCAAAAATAAAAAAGTTACAGCTCTTCGAATGTGACAATGGAAAAATGAAAAAAATGGCTTGGACATTAGGGCCCAGAATGCAAGCAGGGGGAAGGGGTTAATATATACGTCGGAAGCATCACCTTACCTGCACTGATACATTGTAGCAAACTGAAGGTTTTAGCTCACAGAGGATTGCTGACAATTATAGCACACCTTCAGCAGTAAGAATTGTTAGGTCTGTACAGCTTTACAGCCTCCAAATGTAAACAAGAATATTCCATTCACCGACCGCAAGCAGACATCTTATATAAATTGCACAATCAAAACACAAAGGGGGGAATATACTAGGAAAACGTTCAGCAGCACGCAGAGATTTTTTTTAAATTCTCCTTCACTTGCCCGCAACAGTCTTGCTGTGGATTTTCCGCCCACTAAACCGCACAGAAAATCCACAATGTGTACAGGCGCCTTCTTGTGCCGTCACACGGAAGATATTTTTGTGGCAGAAATTTCTACGAGGGAAAATCTATTCCATTCGTTTGAATAGAACTTGAAGAAATCCACGGACCTGCTGAAGAAACAACCACATTCAGATGAATAGAATGGATTTTCAGTTGCAGAAATTTCTGCAACAGAATCTGCTGCGTGTGACTGCGCCCTTAAAACTGGAAGCTCAGAACTACTGGAGAGGCGGAGAAATGTGTTCAAATAAAATTCCTTTAATCCGGCATCCGAGAATACAGAACGTGTGATTATCCGGCACTTGTGTGCCGCACAGAACATCAACATCTAAGGGCCTCCGTCGCAGAGGTTACCGGAAACAATAGCGCAGCATTCCAAGAACACCCTGACGGAAAGCTGCCAAAACCCATGGAAGTCAATGGGTTCCGTCGGCAGCCAGTGGTGTCCGTATTGCAATGGAACCGTTGCGTCCAGCATTCCCTTGTTCTGCTTCTCTGACTGAGCAGAACAGAACGCCAAGACGCAGGTGTGAACAGAGCCTAAAGCAGAAAAGAACAATAAGGAAATATTCTTATGAACAGACTTCACCTTTAGACACGTGAGAAGATTTTATCGGTGGCGCTTAGTACCCCGCGACCCCTACCGATAGCTAGGATAAAGGGGTCACAGCACTCCTCCCAGCAGCGTGCCCCTTCACCTTGTGACTCCGATTTAGGGTTAACCCTAAAAGTCTGTGGTCAAAATCCCGTATTCCCTGCAATGGGACTGCGTGCGCCTTCCCTTTAATGTTCTCTATCCTTACAATTGAGCTTGATACTTTTTCTGTGAGTGTCCGATAATCCGGCACCCGTGACTTCCGACTATGATGCGCCCACACCTGCACCCTGAAGTTCACATGCCAACACTGCCACGCTGGTAGCAATTCTGCCCTTTATCTTATGCCCAGTGCTGTACGATCAGGTAATGAGCAGGATTTCTGTAGTATACAGTGCCAGATTACTGGTAGTTGAAGAGTTGGATTAAAACATTTCCAGTATCGACAAATGGCGGCCCTTTATACAGATCGGAGCAGTCACGTGACTTGGGATAAATCGGTCTACAGCCCCCTCCGCTGGGGCACAAGATGTAATTCCAGACCAGCGCCCCCTACCTGTCACCACCACATACAACACTCACAGCAATCCTCAATACTCACTACAGTGTAAGATTTTTGCCAAATCATCGTTCAAAACGTTACTAAACCCACGTCTAGCCTGAAAAAATGTGCTACACTACAGTCGCAAGCTATCAGAGGAGCGTGCTTGTTGTCAGTGAATGGAAACTCCCCTCTTACATTCAGAGGCTAAAAACCTGACTTGATCATGTCCATGACAGAGATGCGGGTCTTGTTACAATATATCAGAGCTCTCTCAATAGGATCAAAAATGTTCCAATTCACTGACAGCAGGCAGAGATCTTAGAAATTAAAACACTACAATGTTTTAGGAAGTTGCAGAACTTTTCATGATACAATAAGCTTTATTGTAGATTTTGCAGAACTACAAGTCCATAAAATGCCTGAAAGTTAACCCCTGCCTTCCAGGCATTGAGAAGCTACAAATCCATGCATGCTCTACCAGCCCACATTATGTTGGGACTTGTAGTTCGCCAGCAACAATCTTATCACATAACTACAGTACAAGAACGTCCTCCCGGGCCTTGTGCATTAGGTTATGCTGGGATTTATAGTCTCCCAATGAGACTAAAGGTGACACGTCCTGCTGGGAGTAGTCATCCATCTAGTAAAATTTAATACAACCTGAAAGTGCATCAAGTGGAATCTAAATAGTGGAACCACAAGAACAAGCATGCCCAGTGTGTGTCAGGCTATGCTGGGACTTGTGGAAGTAGAAGAATATGCCCTGACAGTCCATGCAGCAGGTCATGCTGGTACTTGTGGTTCTCCATAAACGGACAGGACCCAGCAAGCCTATATCTACTCCCATATGAAATCTAGATTGTGGAACTACAACTCCCGGCATTCCCTGTCAGTCTATATGTGGCAGGTAATGTTGGGATTTGTAGTTTCCACGTATGAAGCAGATCCCCGTCACACTCCCTCTCACCTTCCTCAGGGCTGGCACGAAAAGCCCCCGCCACTTGAGGCCGTTCTCCTCACTGAAGAAGTCGTAGGTCTGCGGGGAAGGCTGCATGATCCCGGCCTCATGGGACTCCCTCAGCCTGTAGCCCGGAGCCGCGGCCGCTCACACTCCAGCATAGACCGCGGGGGGATGGGGCGCTGCTCAGTCAGGTTTGGGGTCCCGTGCTGCCCCCATCATGCTGGGCCTCAGGATGCCGCGGCTGCTGCTTGTTGTTGTGATGGGATCCGGCTTCCTCTGGGAGTCACAGCCCCTGCCCCGCAGAGACTGCACAGAGCATGCGCGATATGGGAGGGATGAGGAGGCGGGACGACTAAGAATAGTCAGGGACGGGAGGGCTGAGTAAGGAGGTGACACCAGGAGCGGCAGGAATAACCCTCAAACTACAAGGGATGTCCTGCTGCGGGAGTCAGCAACCCTCCGCTCTCCAGCTGTTGGGAAACTACAACTCCCAGCATGCCTTGACACGCAAAGGCTGTATTATTCCTGCAAAAGGCTGTCCGGGCATGCTGGGAATTGTAGTTTCACAACAGCTGGAGTGCCGAAGGTTGCTCCTTTAATCAAAGGGGGTTGCTTGGGACGCCTACATTTATTTTTTTCTTTAAAAAAAATTAGGGTCATCGAAGGCTAGCAGTGTACGTTTGTGGTTGGGCACCGGGAAAGCCCTGACGCGTACGCCATACATACCCATAGGGCCCCATTTACCTTACTTATGCCGAAAGTGAGAGCTTTTGGCATGAACTTTTTTTCCCAAACTTTCTTGAAAAGCAGTCGACAATATCTTTCACTGCAGAGGGATCCCGAAAAAGAAAACCTATACCGCGCGGTTTGCGGTTTACGTTTCTATGGCATTAGACCCTATGGACGACAGGCCACTATAGGGACGACGGACCACCGTATGGTATATAGGAGCATACATCAGGGCTTTACGTTCATCGCATTTCCAGTTGTATGTGCCGGACATAAAGCCCGAGTGCTATGTGGATATAACCTTAGGTTAGTTCACCTAAACCAAGGGGATCGGGGTTTACGGCTGGAATATGGACGCTGAAATGTAGTCGCAGTTCGGCCATCTGAATGAGGCCTAAATACCAGCTACCTGACTAATCCCATTATAAGTCAATGCGGTCTGTCAGGATTCGTCGGTATCAGCTGGCATGGCTGTAATGGTTATAAACGGAAGCCACGACGCCTATTTTGTACAGATATGGGTTTAGAAAAAAAGGTCTGTATCCCGATCAAAGCGGGCATAGCGATAACGGGTGAACAGGTAGCAGACTCACCACGGGGGGGGGGGGGGGGGGGGGCTAGATGCCACGTAAGAAGATGCCAGTATTATAAATGGCACATGATAGACGGGGGCCCCTATTACAGATTTTTGTATTGGGCGCCCAAAAACTACCAGTAATGCCTATGAAACCAACGCCTTCCAAGAACCATCACTTTTTCATCGACATAGTATGAGGGCTTGATGTCTACGGGACGAGCTGTAGTTTCTATTATATAGTATATAATGGACTTAAACACGTGTAAATATTGTTTTCATTCCGGAGTGGAATGAAAAAAAAAAAAGCGATTACTCCATTGTTTTTTATGAGTTTCGTTTTTACAGCGTGCGCCAAGCGGTGAGAATAACGCGTTACTTTAATATGAGGGTCAATACAAAATAGTTTTAGGTCGACATATTCTGGGAGCCATAACTTTCTCCGTCGTCGGAGCGATGTGCGAGCTTGTTTTTTGCAGGACCATCTGTAGTTTCTATCGGTAACCTTTTGGGGTACATAAGACTTTCCGACCCCTTTTTATTTTAGAGACGAGGTGACCAAAAAACCAGCGATTCTGGCATGTTTTTTTTTTTTTATGGCGTTCACCGTGAGGTAAATAACATTATATTGTTACAGACGTGACAATTCCAATTATGTTAATTTTCTTTACATTATTTTAGAGAAAAATGTTGTTTTTTTTATCTTTTAATAGTTTGTTTTTTTACATTTTTAAGGCGATTCTACCGGACTTTATATTGATTGGCTATCCTTAGGATAGGTCATCAATATCAGATCGATGGGGGTCTAAATCCCGGCACCTCCCCCGATCAGCTGGCTGACGAAGCGCTGACGGGCCACTATGCAAGTGTACGGCGCTGTACCTCAAAGGGTATGTTCACACGAGGGCGTCCGTAACGGCTGAAATTACGGGGATGTTTCAGCCTGAAAACCTCCCCGTAATTTCAGCCGTAACGGCATGTGCAGGCGCTTGAACGCCGCGTCAATCACGGACGTAATTAGCGCTGCTATTCATTGGAGTCAATGAATAACGGCTCCAATTACGGCTAAAGAAGTGACAGGTCACTTCTTTGACGCGGGCGTCTATTTACGCGCCGTCATTTGACAGCGGCGCGTAAATTACGCCTCGTGTGAACAGACAAACGTCTGTCCATTGCTTTCAACTGGCAGATGTTTGTCAACGCTATTGAGGCGCTATTTTCGGACGTAATTCGGGGCAAAACCGCCCGAATTACGTCCGTAAATAGGCCGTGTGAACATACCCAAACTGTGAAGCGGCCTCAGTCAGCTGAAAGACGGGGGGGATGGTAGTCGGACCTCCACTGATCTGTTATTGATGACTTATCCTTAACCCCTTAGCGACCACCGATACGCCTTTTCACGGCGGTCACTAAGGGGCCTTAGGCTAGGCCGTCGCCTTTTCACAGCAGCCCAGTCTAAGCCCTGCACGGGTGTCCCATGTAGGCCGGGGCCGGGGCTCAGCTGTCTAATGGAGACAAGCTAAAATCCAACACACAGCTAAATGGCACCAGAGGTCTGTGGCAGCTCCTTATCTCCCCTTCCCCTAATAAATAACAATACAATCCAGCCACCCAAATGTCCATGTTTATGTGGGTAAATTAGGGAGCAAAGCGGTGAGTCTGAACAATTGTTCATTCGTTGCAAATCTCACCCGTAAGGCCCAGGGCTACACAAGAACTTCGGCTGTCTGCTCAGCGCCGGTCGCTCGCAACGCTCTTGACTTTTGCTCCTTGATGGAACTCAATAGTGAATGTTACGTGACAGTTGTAGTTGGATGCAGTGCGACAGATAGAGTTCTGCATGGAGTCACAGTGTGGGTTCCAGTAGAGACCACGTAAGACTTCGTTCACATCTGCGTCCGGGCTCTATTCAGACATTCCGTCAACATGGAGCCCTGACTGACGCAAACCATAAGTCTCCGTTTCCATCATCATTGGGTTCCGTCGTTTTGACAGAATGAATAGCGCAGTCGACTACACCATTGATTCCGTCAAAACGACGGAACCCTGGCACAACTGAGACAAATGGAAACCATTGGCACCGGATACGTCACCAATGGTGATGGAAACTTACGGTTGCCGTTTGTCTCAGTCAGGGCTCCGTTCCGACGGAAAGCTCAGTCGGAACGGAGCTCTCACGCAGATGTGGACGAAGCCTTACCCATTCCTTTCCACAGAGCAGTGCATGAAGAATACTTTGTGTTCTGTATTTAGTTCTATACCCACCTACAAACATTACAGGTCTATTCACACAATCAATACACCTCATTCTGCTCCGATGTATTAAAGTAGTCCAACCATCAGAGTTCAATTTAAAAAAAAAACTAAAAACCCTGCGGTTCTGTAAAAGCCACAGAAAGTTGATGTTCACTCAGTGACTATACAAAGTTCAGACAGGGCCGCAGATCCGATCGATAGTCAATGACCCGGCTCCGTCAGAGTTTGAACCGTTCTTCCACTTCAGAGGCAATCATCTCGGCTATAGCGAGCGATGAGGTCGCGGCAGGAGACGGAGCGTTCCTCACATGGAGAATGCGGCTTGCGGTATCTCCAGAACCTCCGTCAAAAACAAAATCGTCTACCAGGTTACCGTCGCTATCCAGGGCCTGAGCCCGGACTCCAGAGGGACCCCTAGGTGAGAAAGGGTTAGGAGTAAGATATGGAAAACCAAATTGGAACTTCTTGAATTTAACAGAAGTTAAACTGCGGCACCAGAAACCCATTTTCTAGTGATGTCTGCCACCATTATACTTTTGTAAATCACGCCAGGTCCTCATCGGCCCCCTGTGAACACTTTTTAATAATTTTCTACAGAGTGCCATCTAGTGTTACTTTGAGGAATAGCGACCTGGTCTTTCTATGGTGATGTTCACATATCACCCCCAAGAACAGAAGTTTTTAGGCAAAACACAAAACTGATGTGTGAGGAAAGAGACCCCCTCTATCACAAACGCCACTATTTTAGTCCCCTGGACTGTTTCCTAACTAGGATCTTACCTGAGAATGTCATTAATAGACAGCTCCGGGATGAACTTCTGCAATTCCTTCAGCTGTGCACGTAAAGACAAAGCTCGGTACATCTCACCCATGCCATAAACCAGGTTCTTCAAAACCAGTTTACGTAGGCCACTGAAACGTAAAAAATCATCAGAAAAAAACAAAAACATTATTTCAAAATCTATAATAATGCTAAAACGGCTATCCCTAAAAATCCTATCCATAGGAGAGGTGATAATTGTCCTATTTTTGGGACCTCCACCGATCACAAGGATCGCAGCGAGGAGGAGATTGAATGGAGCGGTGGTCAAACATACGTTGCTCCTGTCAAAGTCTATCGGAATGATGGAAACATCCGAGCACAGAACTCAACTGTTTCCATCAGTCCCATAGCCTTTGAACGGATGCACAACCAGCGCACCAATCAATCAATGTCCTCCTCACTGCGGAAGAAGCAGAGAGGAGGATTGGGGGGTTCTGGACCCCTGTTCTTGTGATCGGTGGAGGTCCCAGGGGTGGAGTCCCCACCGATTAGAGAGTTACCTATCCTATGGTGAGGTGCCATTGTCAATTCTGGGACTACCCCTTTAAATTTAGTCCGAGACCAATTCTTTTGAATTCCCACTAATTCATAGATGGGCACTAGTATTAAAAGCTATGTACACCTTTGAGGGAATTTTTATAAAACATTTTTTAACAGGTCAGTCAGTGTGTTTGGTGTAAACTTAGAATTCGTTTTTATTAAAAATGATGTTTACTTTTTTTCTAGATACAGAGCAGCTGTATCTTTCACTATGACCTGAATCCGTCAGTCCCGCGGACCTGAAGGGAGCAGGATTTAGCGAAAGATACAGATGGTCTCTATAGAGAATACAGAGATGCATATAGAATTACCCTGTAGTAGCCATGTCTGTACAGAGCATGCTCTGCTGTATTGCACGGTAAGTGATGTAGTGTTTACAGAGCATTCCGATGGAGCAAATTAAGATAGCCTGTACTTCAGAACATTGCATTATGGGACCCCCGCTAACATATTAGGGGTGTGTTGGAGTGTCGAAGTGGAGAAAAAAGTGGAGAAAAAAAAAGCGCTAGATATTACATGAGGTAATAGGAATATCGAGAGCATGGCATGTTGTGATGGGCACAGAGGGTGATACATTACACCGCTATAGTATACATATGATAGACAATAATCGCAACTCTACCTGTACGTAATGGCTTCCCCAAAATCTCTGGCGTTGAAATCACACAGTCTGTAGCCTTCTCTTTTAAAAGCCAACACGGCACTTGGGCCAAGCCAAACATTCCCGTCCATGCGTGGAGTGAAGTGGACTCCAAGAAATGGAAACCGTGGATCTGGAACCTACAGCCCAATATGGAGAGAACTGTAAATACCTTACACATTAATAGTCAGGCTCACATGATAATCTGGTTTCATATCTGTCAGCTTACACAATACGCTGTAATCTAGTTCTAAGAAATCAGCAAGATTCTCAATGCAGCTTTGGATGTGACTGGAGAATAAGACATCAAATGTCAACATTTACAAAGCTACTCAGGATTTTAGGTTGATCTTAATGGTAAATGGTTGTTTGAATGGTGAGTTTCCTACAGGACAGGACTGGAACTACACCTCTATCAATATGTATAGCATTCATGACCTGTATCTAATGGTGGAAAAAGTCTTCCAACCAGTGATGATAATGTTGAAGGAGATACCTACTGGGTAAATGTTCCCTTTAACTAGGTAGCACTTTTCAGGCTTCAGCACCAAGTAATCTCCCCGGAAAGGGACGATGCGAGGTTCTGAGCTACATCCACTGATCTGGGACAAGCGATCCGAGAAAAGACCGGCACAGGTCAGCACATACTTACAGCAAACTTCTTCCCCCTGTAATAAAGAGATATCATTAACAAGTAACATCTATATTACTTAAGAGGAATTATACAATAAGTTTTGCTGCAGTATTTTTTTTAGCAACCTGTATTTTAAAAACCACTGCTCTCCCACCCCCCACTGTACATTATTTTACATACACCAAGTACTACAGCTACAGTAGAGAATGAACGCCACGTTATTAGGCGCCCAGTAATGAGCCGCACCACGGCCAAGTGGCAACTCCAGATCCTAGATAACTGACAGCACTCAAGACCCCCCTCTACAGGCCAGAGAGGAGAACTGCTGCAAAAACACCGGCTGACTCCAGTGACCAATTAATACACAGTCACACTAGTTTATCTAAATAGGCGCAATGTAATTCTATATTTCCCTTGCCGCCAGGAGAAGCCGGAACCACAGCAGTCAGACAATTGTTCGGTAGGCATTATTTTTTTTTTAAAAGCGGGTTGTCTAGATTTTTTGCTTGCATGCGATCCTAGCTACAACCATCACGGACATCAGTAGAACGTGACGTTACCTTCGTGTTCCTGATAACGACTGGATATTCCAAACCTGGAGTAGAAGAAAATAAAAAAACTTTTCATACCAGGAATACTATATGTTATGCTTCAGAATACAATGAGAAAATGCAATTTAAAGGGAAACTCTAGTAAAACCTTCTTTACAACTTCTTTCTAAATGGAAGCTGGCGTGGTGATCAGCTGACTGCCGCCGGTCCAGCTTCTCTAACCCACGGAAGAGTAACCGATTAGCTAAAATATAGAGAGTCTCCCATTCGGGCGGACCCAGGCGGTCCATGCTTTACATGGGCCGCCCTTCTCCGTCCCAATCAATCGACCCCCTTCTATCACATCCATATGCCCTATTAGGGTATACGGAAAAGGGATGGCTTTATGCAACAACCTCTATAATGCACCCTCTTGGCTAGGCAATACCAAAATATGTTTGGACCATGGGTTAGCCACAGGTGCTGCAGTCATTCAGCTGAAAAGGTGGAAGTCCGACCTATTAAACAGTGGATCCCTCTCCTGACGCGTTCCACTCCATACAAGTCTATGAGCATTACCAAAATCTCATGCTATGGATAAGCGATCAATGTTGTTTGTGGGAAAATCTCTTTGATTTTGATCTGACTTTTAATTAAAAAATTTAGAATAATTCCATAGGCAAAACACAAGCAAAGTCGGACCGGATTCTCACCTTGTTCTGATCCTGCTGGGCTCTCATTCACCATATTTATATGGGACACCTCAAATTCTGTAAGGACGTTACCACCGGCATCATGGAAATCATCACCGTAGGACTGAGCGACCTGTCTGTAATTTACAATTCCTGTGTATGGAGAGTCCAGTGCCATTATACCCTGTAATGCAAAGAAAGGTACATAGGAAAGTCTTCCCGGTATTATATCAGTATTTCAGGAGAGCAAGTCCATGTTATACCAGAAAGCCAGCAGTACTAGAGAAGCCTCATTGTAGTGGCCATAAGTGGAGAGATGTCTCAATAATGTGCAGTTTATTTAAGTACAACATAAACTTATCTCTATATGACACAATAGGATAAAAAAAAAAAACGTGTGACATAAGGCGAACATTTGGTAACCCTTAGGGTATGTTCACACGAGGGCGTCCGTAACGGCTGAAATTACGGGGATGTTTCCGCCTGAAAACCTCCCCGTAATTTCAGCCGTAACGGCATGTGCAGGCGCTTGAACGCCGCGTCCATTACGGACGTAATTGGCGCTGCTATTCATTGGAGTCAATGAATAATGGCTCCAATTACGGCCAAAGAAGTGACAGGTCACTTCTTTGACGCGGGCGTCTATTTACGCGCCGTCATTTGACAGCGGCGCGTAAATTACGCCTCGTGTGAACAGACAAACGTCTGCCCATTGCTTTCAATGGGCAGATGTTTGTCAACGCTATTTTCGGACGTAATTCGGGGCAAAAACGCCCGAATTACGTCCGTAATTAGTGCGTGTGAACATAACCTTACACATATGATTTCTATTATTTGGACGAGCAGGATCAGACACAAAGTGTAGCACCCATTCCTTATGAAATAACAATGCTGGAGCATCTTTTCTAAGAAATCTGCATTGTGCCATTCCTCTGTTATTCCTCCTGGAAATGTGTTCATAATTTGACAACTGGGCGTTACCATTCCCCTTGTCAACAAGGTGTGTCCCTACACAGAGAGACACTTCTGGCACCGACTGGACAGTGTCCGAGTGTTTAGGGAGACACCTGTAATGGCAGGAAGGAGGTGAAGGGAACAAGTGAGCCCTAATCTACCCACCGCCCTGTCCCTGCCTACTTGCAACGACCCGCCCTAGGCGACGGGGTACAACTTGGCGGCGGTCCCTACGCTGTCTAAGTGCAAGGGAGTACAAACAGGGAACACGCAAGGGAAGGGGCAGTAGCCCACGGAACGCCGCGAGGAAACGGAGCGGTGAATGAGTCAGTCAGGATCAGGATGTAGTGGAGTATACAAACGCAGAGCACGGAGCAGGAAGCACTCCAGGGGCAGAGCGAAGCAGGATAAGCGGGAACTGAAGCAAGGCAGAAGCACGGCAGAAGCAGGCTGGAGCAAGGCAGCAGTGGGGCCAGGAATCCAAGAAGAATAACAAGCACTGAGGAAGAGAACACGGCAGGTATAAATGGACAGGGGGCGGAGCTAACTCCGACTGACCAGGCCGCGATAGGCTCTCCCACTCCTGAGCCTGCCACCCTGGTTGGTGGGAGCCGGTGTCAGTCTAAGAGGTCTGGCCTCAGGTGTCGACTGATTAATCCCGGGAGTATACACAGACGTAGTACCTGGCAGATCCTTTACAGTACTCCCCCTTTTATGAGGGGCCACTGGACCCTTACTAAGAGGACCCGGTTTAGTGGGGAAGAGAAGGTGGAACCTCCTGATCAATACCCCAGCGTGAACATCACGAGCAGGTACCCAAGTCCTCTCCTCCGGCCCGTATCCTCTCCAATGGACCAGGTACTGGAGGGAGCCCTGGATCATCCTACTGTCCATAATCTTGGCCACCTCGAATTCCACCCCCTCAGGGGTGAGAACGGGAACAGGAGGTTCCCTCGAGGGGGACCAGGACGGGGAGCAGCGTTTAAGGAGGGAGGCATGGAAGACGTCATGTATGCGAAAGGATGGGGGCAGCTCCAGACGGAAGGATACAGGGTTGAGGACTTCAATGATCTTATAAGGTCCAATAAATCGGGGAGCAAACTTCCTGGACGGGACCTTAAGGCGCAAGTTCCTGGACGACAACCAGACTAGATCCCAGACGACAAACCGGGGGTTAGCAGAACGTCTACTATCAGCCTGAATCTTTTGTACGCTCTGGGACGCCTCTAGGTTCTTCTGAACCTTGGCCCAGACTGTGCACAGTTCCCGATGAACGTCCTCTACCTCGGGATTATTGGAACAACCAGGAGAAACGGAGGAGAACCTTGGGTTAAACCCGAAATTACAGAAAAACGGGGAGACCCCTGACGAGTTACTGACCCGGTTATTCAGGGAAAATTCGGCGAGGGGAAGGAATGAGACCCAATCAAATTGACAGTCAGAGATGAAACACCTTAAATATTGTTCCAGGGATTGGTTAGTCCTTTCCGTTTGGCCATTAGTTTCGGGATGGAAGGCGGAGGAGAAAGACAGATCAATCTCCAACTTTTTACAAAAAGCTCTCCAAAATAAGGAAACAAATTGTACCCCTCTGTCAGAAACGATATTGACTGGGGCCCCATGGAGACGCAGAATGTGTTTCACAAACAAAGAAGCTAACGTCTTGGCGTTGGGTAGTTTCTTGAGAGGCACAAAGTGGCACATCTTACTGAAGCGGTCTACTACCACCCACACCACCGACTTGCCCTGAGATGGAGGCAAATCGGTGATAAAATCCATGGAGATATGGGTCCAAGGTCTCTGGGGAATGGGCAAGGAACGTAGTAAGCCCGCAGGTCGGGACCTAGGGGTCTTGGACCTAGCACAAACCTCACAAGCGGCGACGTAAGCCCGAACGTCTTTAGGCAACCCAGGCCACCAATAGTTTCTGGTAATGAGGTGTTTGGTACCCAAGATGCCAGGATGACCAGATAGTGCGGAGTCATGGTTTTCCCTGAGTACCCTTAGCCGGTATTGCAGGGGGACAAACAGTTTGTCCCCAGGGAGGTTCCCGGGAGCTGAACCTTGATCAGCCGCGATGTCAGAGGCTAAGTCAGAATCAGTAGCAGAAACGATTATACCGGGAGGCAAAATACAAGCAGGATCCTTGTCGGAAGGAGGATTGGCCATGAAACTACGTGACAGTGCATCAGTCTTAATATTTTTGGACCCAGCCCTATAGGTAACCAAGAAATTAAATCTGGTAAAGAATAGTGCCCAACGAGCTTGTCTAGGATTAAGCCTCCGGGCAGATTCTTGTGGTCAGTAAGGACCGTTACCTGGTGTCTGGCCCCCTCCAGGAAGTGCCGCCACTCTTCAAAAGCCCATTTAATGGCTAAAAGTTCGCGGTTGCCAATATCATAGTTACTCTCCGTGGGCGAAAACTTCCTAGAGAAGTAAGCACAGGGGCGGAGATGGGTGAGGGAGCTGGTACCCTGGAACAAGACGGCCCCCACTCCCACCTCGGATGCGTCAACCTCCACAATAAATGGGTCCCTTTGGTTGGGCTGAACCAGCACGGGGGCCGAGATAAAGCACTTCTTGAGGGTCTCAAAAGCCTGGACGGCCTCAGGGGGCCAATGGAGGACATCAGCACCCTTGCGAGTAAGGTCCGTAAGAGGCTTAGCGACGACCGAGAAGTTGGCAATAAATCTCCTGTAATAGTTAGCGAACCCCAAAAAACACTGTAGCGCCTTCAGGGAGGCAGGTTGGACCCATTCCGCCACAGCCTGAACCTTGGCAGGGTCCATGCGGAATTCATGAGGAGTGAGGATTTGACCTAAAAATGGTATCTCCTGTACCCCAAACACACATTTTTCGGTCTTCGCAAACAGATTATTTTCCCGAAGGACCTGGAGGACCTTCCTGACATGCTCCACGTGGGAGGACCAGTCCTTGGAAAACACCAGTATGTCATCAAGGTACACTACAAGAAAATTACCCAGGTAATCTCTCAGAATTTCATTAATAAAATTCTGGAAGACGGCAGGGGCATTACACAACCCAAAGGGCATGACCAGGTATTCGAAATGACCTTCGGGTGTGTTGAACGCAGTTTTCCACTCATCCCCCTCTTTGATGCGGATAAGGTTATACGCCCCCCGTAGATCGAACTTAGAAAACCATTGGGCCCCCTGAACCTGATTAAAAAGATCCGGAATCAAAGGAAGGGGATACTGGTTCCTTACGGTGACCTTATTCAGGTTCCGATAATCAATGCACGGCCTAAGACCACCATCCTTCTTCCCCACGAAGAAGAAGCCAGCACCTACAGGAGAAGTCGAGGGGCGAATGAAACCCTTGGCCAGGCATTCTTGGATATATTCCCTCATAGCTTTACGTTCAGGACATGAAAGATTAAATATCCTACCCTTAGGGAGCTTAGCCCCTGGCACCAAATCGATGGCGCAATCGTAATCTCTATGGGGGGGCAACACCTCGGAGGCCTCCTTAGAAAACACATCAGCGAAGTCCTGAACAAACTCAGGAAGCGTGTTTACCTCCTCCCGGGGAGAAATAGAGTTAACAGAAAGACATGACATCAGACATTCATTACCCCATTTGGTGAGATCCCCAGTATTCCAATCAAACGTGGGATTATGCAACTGCAACCAGGGAAGACCTAATACCAGATCGGACGATAATCCCTGCATCACCAGTACAGAGCACTGCTCCAAATGCATGGAGCCAACCAGGAGTTCAAAAACAGGAGTATGCTGAGTAAAATAACCATTAGTAAGAGGAGTAGAGTCGATACCCACTACCGGGACAGGATAAGGTAAATCAATAAAAGGCATTTTTAGAGACATAGCAAATTCCACAGACATGATATTAGCAGATGAGCCAGAATCCACGAAGGCACTTCCCGTGGCAGACCGGCCAGCAAACGAGACCTGAAAGGGAAGCAAAATTTTATTGCGTTTCATATTAACGGGAAATACCTGTGCGCCCAAGTGACCTCCCCGATGATCACTTAGGCGCGGAAGTTTTCCGGCTTCTTATTCTTGCGCCTGGGACAGGTGTTCAGTAGATGCTTGTCGTCCCCACAATAGAAGCAGAGACCATTCTTCCTGCGAAACTCTCTACGTTGTCGAGGGGACATGGAGGCCCCGAGTTGCATAGGTACCTCCGAGTCCTCCGTGGAAGAGCGAGGAGACGGGACCTCGGGGGGGAAATCGCAGGGAAGTCAGAGGGGAACACATTGAAACATTCAAGCTGACGTTCCCTGAGACGTCGGTCAAGTCGTACTGCTAGGGCCATAACCTGGTCTAGGGAGTCAGAAGAGGGGTAGCTAACCAGCAGATCCTTCAGGGCGTCAGATAATCCTAACCTAAACTGGCACCTTAGGGCCGGGTCGTTCCACCGAGAAGCTACGCACCACTTTCTAAAATCAGAACAGTATTCCTCAACAGGTCTCCTACCCTGACGTAAGGTCACCAGCTGACTCTCGGCTAAGGCAGTCCTGTCAGTCTCGTCGTAAATGAGTCCGAGGGCAGAGAAAAAACGATCAACGGAGGAAAGTTCAGGGGCGTCAGGAGCCAAGGAGAAGGCCCACTCTTGGGGCCCTTCCTGGAGTCGGGATATAATGATACCCACCCGCTGGTTCTCGGAACCTGAGGAGTGAGGTTTTAGGCGGAAATAAAGTCTGCAACTCTCCCGGAAGGAGAGAAAAGTCTTACGGTCCCCTGAGAACCGTGTCAGGTAACTTGAGGTCAGGTTCTAGAGGTGAGGTGAGGGGTACTACTATGGCAGCGTCAGACTGGTTGACCCTCTGAGCCAGGGCCTGGACCTGTAGGGAGAGGCCCTGCATCTGCTGGGTCAGGGTCTCAAGGGGGTCCATGATAGCGTCAGCGTAGGAGAAATGGTAGACTAGGTATGGGCTTGTTATTATGTAATGGCAGGAAGGAGGTGAAGGGAACAAGTGAGCCCTAATCTACCCACCGCCCTGTCCCTGCCTACTTGCAACGACCCGCCCTAGGCGACGGGGTACAACTTGGCGGCGGTCCCTACGCTGTCTAAGTGCAAGGGAGTACAAACAGGAAACACGCAAGGGAAGGGGCAGTAGCCCACGGAACGCCGCGAGGAAACGGAGCGGTGAATGAGTCAGTCAGGATCAGGATGTAGTGGAGTATACAAACGCAGAGCACGGAGCAGGAAGCACTCCAGGGGCAGAGCGAAGCAGGATAAGCGGGAACTGAAGCAAGGCAGAAGCACGGCAGAAGCAAGGCAACAGTGGGGCCAGGAATCCAAGAAGAATAACAAGCACTGAGGAAGAGAACACGGCAGGTATAAATGGACAGGGGGCGGAGCTAACTCCGACTGACCAGGCCGCGATAGGCTCTCCCACTCCTGAGCTTGCCACCCTGGTTGGTGGGAGCCGGTGTCAGTCTCAGTGGTCTGGCCTCAGGTATCCACTGATTAATCCCCGGAGTATCCACAGACGTAGTGCCTGGCAGATCCTTTACAACACCCCATTGAGAAGGGAAATGGTGACAGGAAGAATAAAAGAGGATGACAGCGCAGAGTTCTTCGAAAATATGTTAAAACACAAGTATTTACTAAAACAGACCTGTCAGGAAAACTGTCAGGTCTTTGATTAAAATTAAAGGGCTTCAAAAACAGCCTGTCACCTCTCCTGACGTGTTGATTTTAGGAAATACTTGTATTCCCCCATGAAATCACAATTCTGGAGCATCTCTTCTTAGAACTCTGCGTTGTGTTGGTTCTCTGTTATTCCTCCTAGAAATTTATGAAGAAATTGACAACTGGGTGTTACTATTTTCCTTGTCAATGGGGCGTGTCCCTACAGTCTCACTCTGCCAGCTCTAATTGGTCAGTGTCAGTCTGTGTAGGGACACCCCCCCAAATGGTAACACCCAGTTGTCAATTTATACATTTCTAGGAGGAATAACAGAGGAACAGCACAATGGAGAATTCTAAGAAAAGATGCTCCAGAATTGTTATTTTACAGTGGCTACAAGTATTTACTAAAAACGGACAAGTCGCCATGTCGGGAGAGGTGACAGATTCTCTATCAATTAAAACTAAAGCAATTTAACCATTTGATAGAAAATCACTGTAAGGCCAGTATCAGACGAAGGAGTGCAAACTCGGACGTGAAAAACTGCAGTTTTGCAGAGTTGCAGCCATGCGGGTCCCGTTTTCACGGATCACCATAGACTTGAGTCTATCGAGGGATCCGTGAAAACACAAGAAAATAGGACATGTTCTATTCTCAATGGACCCTTCACACGGTCCATTGAAACAACGGCAGTGTGAACGGCCCCATTGAAATAAATGCGTCCGTGTGACGACCATTGTTTTAAAAGCCGTCACACACACGTATACTACGGTCGTCTGATTTCGGCCTAAAGGTGTAATCACACGGTATGTTCTTTGCCGGACAGCCAAAAACCGCAAGTGTTTTTACCGCAGCTTTAATGCTAACTGCGGCAAATTAAGGTAAAAATGTACGTTTTTTTTTTTTGAAAGTGCAGCTTTAAGCCGTGCGGAAAAACAACACCATGTGAATACACCGCAATGTAAACCATATTTCTGGTGGAGATGTTTTATGGTTTGCCGAGTGCAGCCAGCAATATTACCAATGAAGATTAGATAGATAGATAGATAGATAGATAGATAGATAGATAGATAGATAGATAGATAGATAGATAGATAGATAGATAGATAGGATAGATTCCCCCACATACCTTGCAGTAGGGTTCCTTCTCCCGGATTTCTTTAGCATTGATGATTCGGAGCCCGGGCACGTTGTTCTGCAGCCCCCTCTCGTACAACGCTCGCAGTCTCGGTATCTCCTGGTGTTGTACAGCTACTATCAGCTGCAAATAAAACTCTGTCACTACAGACACACAGATCTAGTATAAGCCTCCATTGCCACGTCACTATATACCTTGCCACACTGCTTGTAAGGAATTCTTTTAAGGTCACAATATTCATAGAGAAGAGAAGCCCCCCGCACACACAGCCGGGCCTTCAGAGATCCTGGAGTGTAATATATTCCAGTGTGAATGACGCCGCTGTTATGTCCACTTTGATGGGAAGCTGTCGGATACAAGACACATAATCAGCAATGCATCACATTCAAATATTTCCTGGACTCAATCGGGCTTAAAGGGGTTGTCCAGGATTTGAAAAACATAGCTGCTTTCTTCCAAAACCAACACCACACCTGTCAACAGGTTGTGTGTGGTATTGCAGCTCCGCCCCATTCACTTCAATAGAGCTGAGCTGCAATACCAGACACAACCCATGGACCGGTGTGGCGCCGTTTCTGAAAGAAAGCAGTCACGTTATTCTAATTAAGTCTGGGCTAGAGATTTCTTGCTTTCGTCTATATTGGCAAGGCAAGGGACTATCTTTCTGGGTGCCACAAAGTGGTACCCAGAGCCAACGGCAACTTTTAGCCCCCCCCCCCTCAGACCACAACTAGGAGAATAGAATTTGATAACGATGCCATAGAGTCATAAGAGAAACGCTTCATTACTAAAGGGATTTTTTTTTAGGGAAATAAAATTGAAATTTGAAGACACAGGATATTTTCTTACCAATCTCATTCTCTTTTTCCAGAATGGCGAATCGGAGGTTTGGATGATTTAGGATGAGCTGCCGAGCAGAAGCCAGTCCCACGATTCCTGCCCCGACAACGACCACATCATAGGTGCTAAAATAACAAAAAAAACTAACGATATAAACAAGTTAGTTCACGATCACATCCTCCTTATGTCAAACTAAGGCTTCGTTCACATCCGCGTCAGGGCTCAATTCCGTCAGAACGGAGCCCTGACTGACACAAACGCAAACCACAGGTTTCAGTTTCCATCACCATTGATTTCAATGGTGACGGATCCGGTGCCAATGGTTTCCGTTTGACTCCGTTGTGCAATCAATACCGTAGTAGACTACGGTATTCATTCGTAAAAAATCTACGGAACCCTTGCACAACGGAGACAAACGGAAACCATTGGCACCGGATCCGTCACCATTGAAATCAACGGTGATGCAAACGGGAACTTGTTTCAGTCAGGGTCCCGTTCTGATGGGAGGCTCTGACGGAATGTCAGAACGGGACCCTGGCACAGATGTGAACGAAGCCCAAAAAGGTGTAGATACAGTGGCATAGGGACCCACTGTAGAAAATAAATGAAAAAAAACAAAACAGCTGCAATATATGATGAAAGATACAAAAAGTTGTCCAGTTTTATTAGGACTTTGTGCAAAGTTAAAACTAGTTAATAAATAATAATTAAGTGGAGTGGTTTTTTTTTTTGGTCAATGTCTAACTGCTTTTATTTAATTGCCCAAAAGGGTCAAAATCCAGCATTTCTTCATTACGTTTCTGCTGAAGTACATCAAAGGTCAAGTAGCGAAAGGAACGAACTTCAATGGAGACTGCAACGACCCTGTCATGTAATGCCTTTCTCTCCACTCTCACAGCTACCTTCAAAATTCTGCTGGTTGCCCTTGGAAACAGACAGCAGTTTAGCTCCACCGTGCTGTCACACATCATTTAAGCAAAAACTATGAAGAATTTACAATTCTATAGGAAGAGAGAAGAAAATATCAAGTAGCTCTGAACAAGATAACTAAAAAACAAACAATGTAGTCACATCTGCAGCCTGAATTTGCAAGTGACAGCAGGCGATGCAGCGTCCCACAAGGCGATCCAGCTGCCGTACATTGCCTGAAGACGCTCTTGCAGAGATGCAGCTAGTAGTTGGTTAAAGTGTCACTTTAAGTAAAAAGTTTGAATAGTAAGAATACTCGCCAACTCCCCGGAGACTCCTGGAAAAGGGGAGACCACCCGGAAGAGCAGGCAAGTGTCCTGGGTGCCTCACGTCCTGCCAAAACCCTCACCTCTATCCATTCCTGCCGTGCTCTTCACTCCGGAGGTCTGTTTAAAGGGGGTCTGGTCTAAAAAGTCTATATTAATTTAGAGGGTTCACTCTGGCCATGGTATTTGTTGAGAGGGTCTGGTATTTATTTGGTGAGTCTGGTATGGGCAGGGTATTTGTTTAGGGGTCTGGTATTTTTCTTCAGGGGTCTGGTATTTGTTTAGGGGGTCCGATATTTCTTCGGGGAGTCCGGTATAGGCACGGTATTGTCTGGTATGGGCAGGGTATTTGTTTAGGGGGTCCAGTATTTGTGTGGCGAGTCTGGTATGGACACGGTATTTGTTTAGGGAGTCCAGTATTTGTGTGGCGAGTCTGGTATGGACACGGTATTTGTTTAGGGAGTCCAGTATTTGTGTGGCGAGTCTGGTATGGACACGGTATTTGTTTAGGGGGTCCAGTATTTGTGTGTCGAGTCTGGTATGGACACGGTATTTGTTTAGGGGGTCCAGTATTTGTGTGTCGAGTCTGGTATGGACACGGTATTTGTTTAGGGAGTCCAGTATTTGTGTGGCGAGTCTGGTATGGACACGGTATTTGTTTAGGGGGTCCAGTATTTGTGTGTCGAGTCTGGTATGGACACGGTATTTGTTTAGGGGGTCTAGTATTTGTGTGGCGAGTCTGGTATGGACACGGTATTTGTTTAGGGGGTCCAGTATTTGTGTGGCGAGTCTGGTATGGACACGGTATTTGTTTAGGGGGTCTAGTAGGACCTCTGTATTTGTTTAGGGGGTCTGGTATGGGCAAGGTATTTGTTTAGGGGTCTGGTATTTTTCTTCAGGGGTCTGGTATGATCCTGGTATCTGTTTAGGGGGTCCGGTATTTCTTCGGGGAGTCCGGTATAGGCACGGTATTGTCTGGTAAGGGCAGGGTATTTGTTGAGAGGGTCTGGTATGGGCAGGGTATGCATTTCAGGGTGTGACGAAGGGGGACATATGCACTACTTGTGATTCAAATGCTATAGGTTTGGGTGTGTCCCATAAAAATGGGCAAAGCATATAATTTATTTAAAAAAACAAAAACACACACTTTACTTCTCGGGATCTCCCTGGTCACTTTTCAAAAGTTGGCACGTACGACGTTAGTGTTTTGACCAACGGAGCAGATTTCCATTGGTCGGAACCAGTCGTGGACCCAGATTATCGCTAACAATCGCAAAAATTACTTTCTGGATAATTCTCTTTATTGTTTACGTCTATGATGATCAGGTGGCCAGCGACCTCTGACGTGTATTGATCTGCGGCAGCAGCGACTAAGAAAGTAATAATAAATGCCAGTCTTGCCAGATGTTGGACTATAACCCTGAATCTGTCAGGATATGCTGGGACTAGTAGTTTCACAGCAACTGAAGTTATACAGAAAACACAGAATCCAGCGTTACCTGTGACAGCGGAACCCATGCGCATACAGCCTGGAGCTCCCCAACCCCGGCTGTAAGGCCCTGGCACAGAACAGCCCAGACATTCCCCCTCCGTGTCCCCGAACACTCCGGAGTTACTGCTCCCTGTGACAACCGGACATCTCGTCAGCCAATCACGAAGCATGTTTTCTCAAAACAATCACACAGGAACATCCCAGCCAATAAGAAAATGGTATCTTTAACCAATCACAGGATTCTAGAGATAAGCACTGGCTGTACGTTCTCTACCAATAGGAAAAGACCTGGGAAGTTCTCTGGCCAATAGAATGAAAACAGGAAGAATACTTAGTTAATAGGCGCGCTGGGATAGAGGTTACAGAGCAGTGGGCGTGGCGGTCGTAGAGTACGTGACAGATACTGCTGGAGGTGAGGTGGTCTTATAGCTGGGTATGCCGCTCTTGTCATTCATTACCTGTGGTAGATTCTGTACGCTGCATGTGATACTCTATGGTATAATCACGTGACACTGGAGACAACGTTTGCCCTTATTAACCAATCAGGTAGCTGCTTTTATTTTCTGAGAACGGCGAAAAATATGAGAGCTGGACTCTGATTGGTTGCTATGGACATTTTAACTTTTCCCTTGCAGTTTTTATAAATCCGGCATAATTGTGCAGTGATAGTGCAATTACTTCAGGGAGGTAACATGCAGCGCACAAAGCTTTTATCCTTCGGTTATGTTCACACAGTCAGGATATTGAATATAATGCGCAGCACAAATCCACAGCTGGAACTCTGATGTCTGATGCGGATCCACAGGCAGATTCCATTGTAATTCAGTGGAGCCAATCTGCGGTTTTTCAGGACCCTCTGCAGATCTGGAAGTCAGCGTCATGTTCGTTTCCCCCCTTTCTCTTGATGCTATTGTTATCTGATCACTAGATAAATGCACTTCTGAATAATGAGCGGTAATGTGCGTTACCTGCAGCAAAATTCCGATTGTTGCTTTTGTATTGTAACTTACACTTCAGAAACGAATCTGATTGGATGTTTTGCCATAGAAACCACTTTTCTTTACACAAATGACATTTCATTAGTGACAAGCTGCATTTCACAAGTTTCTGTTTGACTCTTTTTTTTTTTTTTTTTTTTTTTCCCCACTCATATTTTTGGCCATAAGATGGCGCTGTGATTTCATATACTGTATGTAACATGTAGCCGGGTCTTGTGTAAGGACAGACCTCTACTATAGAAAGGAATAACAAGGGACTCAATTTTGAAGGCGTTTTATGTAAATAAAGTTTGTTAATCATATAATGAACAACTTTCTATTCTCTATGTTTCAATTTTTCACAGTTTTTAGACCTCTGCTGCGGTTAGTGTACGCAAGCATTGCTGTGGGCTGTAGAATAGACACGGGTTTTCAGCTTCAGAATGAAAACTATAATATTTACATTCACTGACAACAAGCATATGGTGCACAATTGTGATATATATATATGTTGTAGAATTTTGATTATATAATGACTAAAGGGCTTATCCAAGATTTAACATTGATAGCCTATCAATTCCATCAATGTGTGATCAGTCAGTCGGGCAGATCTGCAGTACCGGACATAGCCACGCACACATGGAGGGTGCAATATCAATTACTGCAGTGAAGGAATTACCCAATAAGTGCCCCTAATCAGTGAGTTCTTGGGGGTCAGACCACACCCATCACACATTAAATGGACTACAACTAGGCCATTCACAACGCCTAGAGTGCTTTGACTGACAACATATGTTAGGAGTTGTAGTTTCATATGCTGGAGAACCACAGGTTGTTGTCTTCTGTACTGCATTAGGCTTCGTTCACATCTGCGTTGAGACTCCGTTCATGGGTTCCATCGGACCTTTCTGTCAAGGGGAAACCATGAACAGAATCCAAACTGAAACAAACCATTGATTCCAGTGGTGACAGATCCGGTGCAAATGGTTTGTTTGTCACCGTTGTGCAAGGGTTCCGTCGTTTCGAATCAATACCGTAGTCGACTGCGCTATTGAAAATGGAAACCATTAGCAAAGTATCAGTCACAGTTGAAATCAATGGTGATGCAAACGGAAACCTATGCTTTCCACTTGTTTCAGTTTGGATTCCGTTCATTGGGTCCCCTGATAGAAAAGTCCGATGGAACCAATAAACGGAGCCCCGACGCAAATGGGATTTTTACACCGGGCCGTTATCGGGCAGACCATTGTTCATAGAACGCTCATTGGCGGTAATTTCCCTGTGTAAACAGGACAGCGATCAGCAGGTGAACGCGCAAACGCTCGATCATCTGCCGGTCGTATCGTCTTAAAAAAGTAAAATATTATCGTTGTCGGCAGCGCATCCCCCTGACACGCTGCCAACACGATAATAATGGATGGAGACGAGCGACCGGATTAACGACCGCTCGTCCCCATCCATAGCTCCGTGTGACCGGAGCAAATGAGCGCCATTCAACGATGTCTCATTGATCTCCGCTCGCTGCCCCGGCCAAGATCGGTCAGCGTAAGAGGGGCTTTACTCATTTTGTTTTGATCTGTTTCAGGATAATCGCTATGATATTCAATCAGTTTGTGCGGCAATCTCTGTATGTTAAAAAGCAGCTTCCTTCTTCCGGGTGCAGACACTTTTGGGGGTGGCTGAATGCCGTATTTAACAGGTAACCATTAATCACCATTTTTATTTTTATTAAGCCAAAATATGCCCTAATATCACTTTTATGTCATTTAGGCCTCATGCCAGTAAATACTGCACGAACAGGCCTCGGACTGTCACAGGTTAAGTATAGGAGCACGGTCCGTAAATGTAAAAAAAAAAAAGGACATGTCTTATTTTTTGCGGGTCCTTTCTATGGCCTGGAGACACACTGGTAAATATACAGGAAGGCGTCCAAGGTCGATAGAAATGAAAGGATCAGTATTTTTATATGCAATTACGGTTGTGTGCATGAGGCCTTAATGTGCAAGGTAAATATAACCGGCCGTAGAATACTTATGTGACTGGGGTTGCCCTTTCAAGAGCCCCTGTCACCACATTATAAGTGCCCTATCTCCTACATAATGTGATGGCCCTGCACTAGATGTGTATCCGTTTTCCCCTGGGGCATTGATTTAAAGCTATTGTTCAGCTGAGGCTTCGTTTACATCTGCGCTGGGGCTCCGTTCATGGGTTCCGTGAGCAGAACCCTGACTGAAACAAACGGAAACCCTAGGTTTCTGTTTGCCTCACCATTGATTTTCGATGGTGACTGATCCAGTGCAAATGGTTTCCGTTTTGTCACCATTGTCTAAGGGTTCAGTCGTTTTGACGGACTGAATAGTGCAGTCGACTATGGTATTGATTCCGTCAAAACGATGGAACCCTTACATAACGGTGACCAACGGAAACTATTTGCACCAGATCCGTCACCATTGAAATCAATGGTGATGCAAACGGAAACCTATGGTTTTCATTTGGATTCTGTTCATGAGTTCCCCTGACGGAAAGCTCAGACGGAACCCATGAAAGGAACCCCGACTCGGATGTGAAGGAAGCCTTAAAGGGGTTTTACACTGGGCAATTATCGGGCAGATGAGCTTTCATAGAACGCGGATTGCTGATAATTGTCCTGTGTAAACATGGCTGCGATCAGCAGATGAATGAGCAAACACTCGATCATCTGGTCGTATCGTTTTAAAAAAAGTAAAATATTGTTGTCGGCAGCGCATCTCCCTATGTAAACAGGGAGACGCGCTGCCGACATGATAATAATGTATGGGGACTAGTGATCGGAGTAACGACTGCTCGTCCCCATCCATAGCTCCTTTGACAAGAGCAGACGAGCGCCGATCAACGAGCTGTCTCATTGATCGGCGCTCGCTGCACCGGCAAAAATCGGCCGGTGTAATAGGGTATTCTGAGATAATAGACGGTGGTCTTCAGTTCAGGATCCTCATGTCTTGGTCAGAGTGTAGAGCTTTACAAAAAAAGTCTCTCTTGCTCTGGAGGACCTGTCCTGTATTACACAGAATACACATTGATAAGAATGGGCACTGTGTAATGCTTAATTTCCCCTGTGGTGGCGCTGCAGGGAATTTGACCACTTACTGCCAGGTTTACCCACAGATTACCGCTGATTGCTGGGGGTCCCAGCAGGTAGACACTTTGTGATCAGCTTATTGTCACTGGGGCCTTCTAACAAGTAGGGTTTGTCTGAAGCGGAGAACCCCTTTAAAACTAGTCCTATAACAAAGTTGCAGACCTCTTATGATATTTCTAATGTAATCTAACGAGAAAGGAAATTGTTATAAGGTAGAATAACTAGGAGCATGTAACACCCCCTTACTAAAGGCCTTTGTTTGGTCCCGCTGGAGCATGGAGGCAGATGGCAGCTTGTCGTCCGTGTTATAAACCCAAGACGTAGATGAGTCGTGTGATAAACCCTCAGTCACTTGTCCCATCCCCGTCTTCCATACATGATATGAAACTCGCAGTGAGATACAATACGATTCCTGTGGCGGCGGCGGCTCAGGCATAGGTCACCTGCTATCTTTTATCTGGAGTCACTCAGCTCTGGAGACCGCTGTACCTGGTCTGTGTCTTCAGAGCAATAAGACACCGGGGGAGGGGGGCTCTTATCTGGAGCGCACAGGTAATCAAATCTGAGTCTTTATTCTGACTGTCTATAATTACTCGACTTAATCCGGGATACAGAGCAACAGCAGATCAACACCGTCACAGCTGAGAGCGCGCGTGGTAATTAGAAATATAGAAGATTAAAACCAATTTGATATCCATGGGTGTGTGTAGCATCTCATTGCAGTCCTCAGTAGCCTAAAAAAAGCCGCACACCTTATAGGTGATATTACACCACCCGACGAGACAGCTCGTTGATCGGCGCTCCTTTCACGTGGAGCTAGTATGGGAAGGAGCGCGCGTTACTCTGATCGCTCGTCTCTATACAGTTATATCATGTCGGCAGCGCGTCTCCCTGTTTACACAGCGGGCTGTGCTACCGACAATCGTTTCGGCATTTAAAACAATCAGCCGATGAACAAGCGTTTGCTCGTTTGTCGGCTGATCGTTGCCCTGTTTATACAGGACAATTATCGGGCCAACGCTTGTTCGCCGGCTGATCGTATCGTTTATGCAGCATTAAATATTATGGTGGTTGATGCGCTGCCGACACGTTGGAAATGTATGAGAACAAACGATCGTAGTAACGATGATCGCTCATCCCCCTGCATTACTCCATGTGAAACGAGTGCCGATCAACCAGCCGTCTCGTTGATCGGCGCTCGTTTACACGGCCTATGTCCGGCCGTGTAAAGAGGATCCTTAGATACGGTATCTGTCAGCGCTATTCCTCCCGACCGCCGCATACACATGCACGCCTGGCTAGGCTGTGCATGCACGTCCACTCATTTGGGAGAGGGGAATGAGCTGCTGCCAGACACTTCTGGCAGCAGATGATCTCCAGTGAGAACAAAGGATCGGGCATGTTGATATCCCACATGCCCAATCCTTCTTTCCACCGACATCTGTCAGGGGGCAGAATCTGGTCACCCCCATACACATTTAGGCCATGTTCACACAGGGCGGATGTGCTGCGTAATAGTACACAGCGTATCCACCCTGGACCCCGCAGGGAATTCCAGCCCAAAAAAACGCCGCAAATTGCGGTGCAGTTTTTCAGGCGGTATGTCTGAGCAAAAAACCGCAGGTTAAAAAAAAACATATACTTACCCTGTTATCTGTAGTCCTGGTGATGCGTCCCTCTTTACAGTCTGGTCTCCCAGGATGACGTTTCATCCCATGTGACTGCTGCAGCCTAAGATTGGCTGCAGCAGTCACATGGGATGAAAAGTCATCTGAAGAGGCCGGGCTGGACTAGAACATGCAGAGAGCGGCAAGAATGTCACAAAAGTCAACTTTTTGGGTTGTTTGCAACATTTCTGCTCCCCGAAAGGTTGTTAAATTTCCCCCAAAGTTTATTAGAAAGTTCCATTACTTTTTATTTCTACAGTAAAAAAAAATTTTTTTGTATGAAGCTGGAAACCCATTTTATACTCCTGCTGGCACGTGGCTTTTTGGATTATTTGCCAGTGATGGGGTCTATTTCATCAGGTTTTCAGTATTTTGTCCACCTGTGGCTGAAAGATTCTGGTGGTCAAGTTAAATCCTGAAGCCGTTTCAGTGGTCACGCTTTTATTCCCCCTACAGGGTTGATTATGAGCGTATAAAGGAAGTCGGACCTGACCGCGCTGCATCAGAATGGCTTTTGCGCTGTGGGGCTAAAGTTCGCTATAAGGGATTCGATAAGTGGCAGCAGGATTATAATGGACTCCCAACCGGGCCCCTGGGAAAGTACAAGATTCAGGGTATAGATGCCACCGAGTCCTGCATCATGTACAGAGGGTTTGACTACTTGGGTAAGACGTGTTTTATTATTCTTTCAAATTACCAATTCTATATTTTTTTATTTTTTTGCTTTTATGCAATGCAAGATTGGTGTTTGGAAAATCGATGATGTCCTGATATTTGGCATACATGGCCGTGCAAAGAAATATATGTTGAAACTGATCCAATGGTGGCTAGCACTATTATAGTCCATAAGATTGGCCAAATACATGCATCAAGACACTCCACTAACCCTCCATGCCCCTCAGAGCAGCAAAACAGTTAAAATGCCCACCCTGCAGCAGTAACATCAACCCATTGGCAGCCATTTTGTTAGTAATGGAGAATTTTATTTGTCACCGGGTCACACAAGTACTTCTCTCCTTCCCCCTTCCCTGTCCATATGTTGTGTGTTATGTTCTACTAGTCATAGTTAGGACGGATTCACACGAGCGCTGCGCATCTCGGACGTGGAAAAACAGCAGTTTATCACGTCCGAGGTGCATCCGTGCTCTGCGGGACGCGATGTCATCCCCCATAGATTAGAGTTTATGGAGGGATGCGTGACCCTTCACACGGGCCGTTGTTTCAACGGCCGACACACGGACGTTTATCACGTTCGTGTGAATAAGGCCTTAAAGAGGCTCTGTCACCACATTATAAGTGTCCTATCTCCTACATAAGGAGATCAGCGCTGTAATGTAGGTGACAGCAGTGCTTTTTATTTTTTTAAAAACTATCTATTTTTAGCACTTTATTAGCGATTCTAGATTTATGCTAATGAGTTGCTTAATGCCCAATTGGGCGTATTTTTACTTTAGACCAAGTGGGTGTTGTACAGGGGAGTGTATGATGCTGACCAATCAGTGACCAATCAGCGTCATGCACTCCTCTCCATTCATTGACTGCGCGCATAGGGATCCTGCTAGATCCTGATGTGCTGTCTTAGGGCAGATTCAGACGAACGTTGCGTTTTTGCGCGCGCAAAAACCATTTGACAGCTGCGTGTGTCATCCGTGTATGATGCGCAGCTGCGTGATTTTCGCGCAGCCGCCATCATAGAGATGAGGCTAGTCGACGCCCGTCACTGTCCAAGGTGCTGAAAGAGCTAACTGATCGGCAGTAACTCTTTCAGCACCCTCGACAGTGAATGCCGAACACAATATCGAGAAACCTGTTAAAAAAAAAAAAGAAAAAGTTCGTACTTACCGAGAACTTCCCTCCCGGCCGTTGCCTTGGTGACGCGCCTCTCGACATCGGGCCCCACCTCACTGGATGACGCGGCAGTCCATGTGACCGCTGCAGCCTGTGCTTGGCCTGTGATTGGCTGGAGCTGTCACTTGGACTGAATTGTCATCCCGGGAGGTCAGACTGGAGGAAGAAGCCGGGAGTTATCGGTAAGTCAGAACTTCGTTTTTTTTTACAGGTTCATGTTTATTGGGATCGGTAGTCACTGTCCATGGTGCTGAAACAGTTTAACTCTTTCAGCACCCTGGACAGTGACTATCTCCTGACGTCGCGTACCGGAATTTTTTTTGCCGGGTTCGGCCGAACCCGGTGAAGTTCGGTTCGGTTGTCCGGGTTCGCTCATCTCAAAGACACTCCGTTTGGATGTTTGGAAACAGAAAAGCACGTGGTGCTTTTCTGTTTACATTCATCCTTTTGACAGCTGGTGCGCTGTTTCAGTCGGTTCGCACGGAAGTGCTTCCGTGCAACCTGCGTGGTTTTCACGCACCCATTGACTTCAATGGGTGCGTGATGCGCGAAATACGCGGAGATATTGAACATGTCGCGCTTTTTGCGCAGCTGACAAACGCTGCGCAAAAAGCACGGACTGTCTGTACTGCCCCATAGACTTGTATTGGTCTGTGCGTGGCGCGTGAAAACCACGCGGCCCGCACGGACCGAATACACGTTCGTGTGAATCCCCCCTTATACTAACACATTAACAATACTGAAGTGTTTAGACCGTGAATAGACATTCCACGGGATGTCTATTCACAATCCCTGCACTTCGTTACTCTGTGGTAGTTACAGCAGAGGAAGCGTAGTCTCGCGAGATTACGTGGTAGATGACAGGTTACAAAGAGATTACGCTTCCTCTGCTGTAACTACCATAGAAACAGTAACGAAGTGCAGAGATTGTGAATAGACATCCCGTGGAATGTCTATTCACTGTCTAAACACTTCAGTATAGTTAAAGAGACTGTCACCAGATTATAAGTGCCCGGTCTCCTACATAATGTGATCGGCGCTGTAATGTAGAGAACAGCAGTGGTTTTTATTTTGAAAAACTATCATTTTTGAGCAAGATATGAGCAATTTTAGATTTAGTTTCTTAATGCCCAACTGGGCGTGTTTTTACTTTTGACCAAGTGGGTGTTGTAAAGAAGTGTATGAGGCTGACCAATCAGTGACCAATCAGCGTCATACACTTCTCATTGTTCCAGCCCAGCATGATCCACAGCACAGTGAGATTGTGCAGTGAAAGAAGCTGGGCTGGAACAATGAGAAGTGTATGACACTGATTGGTCACTGATTGGTCAGCCTCATACACTTCTTTACAACACCCACTTGGTCAAAAGTAAAAACACGCCCAGTTGGGCATTAAGAAACTAAATCTAAAATTGCTCATATCTTGCTAAAAAATGATCGTTTTTCAAAATAAAAACCACTGCTGTTATCTACATTCCAGCGCCGATCAGATTATGTAGGAGACCGGGCACTTATAATCTGGTGACAGAGACTCTTTAATGTGTTAGTATAAGTATTAGGCAACTCATTAGCATAAATCTAAAATCGCTAATAAAGTGGTAAAAATAGATAGTAATTCTTTTTATTTAAAAAAAAAAAAACGGTCACCTACATTATAGCGCCGATCTCCTTATGTAGGAGACAGGGCACTTATAATGTGGTGACAGAGCCTCTTTAAAGAGGCTCTGTCACCAGATATTGCAACCCCTATCTCCTATTGCAGCAGATCGGCGCTGCAATGTAGATTACAGTAACGTTTTTATTTTTTGTTTTTTTTTAAACTAGAACTTTTTGCCAAGTTATGACAATTTTATATTTATGCAAATGAGGCTTTCTAAAGTACAACTGGGCGTGTATTGTGTATGTACATCTGGGTGTTTTTACTTCTTTTACTAGCTGGGCGTTGTGAATGGGAGTGTATGATGCAGACGAATCCGCATCATCCACTTCTCTTCGTTACCACCCAGCTTCTGGCAGTTCAGACACACAGCGTGTCCTCGCTCATCCGACGCGATGAAGTTCCTGTGGGAGGAAGTGAGTGACGTCACAGCGTGATCTCTCGAACACGCTGTGTCTGCACTGCCAGAAGCTGGGTGGTAATGAAGAGAAGTGGATGATGCTGATTCGTCAGCATCATACGCTTCTAGTCACAACGCCCAGCTAGTAAAAGTAAAAACGCCCAGATGTTACACACACAATACACGCCCAGTTGTACATAAATTTAAACACGCCCAGTTGTACTTTAGAAAGCCTCATTTGCATAAATAAAAAAATGGTCATTTTAAAAAAAAACAAAAAACGTTACTCTTATCTCCATTGCAGCGCCGATCTGCTGCAATACGAGATAGGGGTTGCAAAATCTGGTGACAGAGCCTCTTTAAGTAGCGCAGTCGATTTTAGTCTGAGAATGTCAGACATATCCCGGGAAGTTTGGTGTCAGAACCTGTTTATTGTTCCTTTTAGACGGTCTGGAGCATCTTGAGGAGATAAAACTCTGTAAGTGTATATACATAGAAGACGCCTGTCTGGAGAGAATAAGTAAGATCGCGAACCTACAGCAGACCCTGCAAAGACTGGAGGTCATCACCTGCGGCAATGTCAGCGACAAAGGTGTCATTTCACTTAACTCCTTGAGGTAAGTCGCCAGAATGGAGCTATTCATATCTCTAAAACCATTGAGCCATCATTTACTACCAAGTAGTTACAAATTTTATTTTGGTTATATCTCATCTGGGAAAGGTGGGTGAAAGCGAACATGGCCACCGTTACAGCTTCCATATTGAGTCGTCATGCAGCTTTCCCAGACTCCTGAATAACAGATACGATAAACCGTATATACCCCTACATAACTAGACGGGTGAATGGCGAGTTACAACCCCTATGGGAGCTGCATTTTGGCCATAAGTTATAGAGAATAAAACTAGACCAGACAGGCTGAAACTGCTCATGGCTGGCGTACGTTACACCAATAGTTTGTGCCCCCCAAAAATGTTGCATGCCATTAACACATTACCTACTCACTCCCCTTTTTCTTTATTTTTTTTAAAATCTGTCAAAGAAGGTGCAATAAAGTTTCTAAAACACATAATAAATTTGGCGTTCTGTCATGTGACACTTTTTTGGCGCATTGTGCCAGAATTCTGTGGCCCCATTGTAGTAGCTGGCATGTCTTCTTATAGCCTCCAGGGGGCAGTGATGCTATTACAGCTAATCCATTGGAGATATGCTTTTAGTATATTCCACTGTTTTGCTGAAGAAAATAGATTTTAATGTTTTTTTTCTTTACAAAAGATGCAAAATAACGAAGCATCGATAAAAGAAAAGTGCAGTCGTTCTACTAACCTCATCTATGTGATTTTCAGGAATTTGCAGTATTTATTTTTGAGCGATCTGCCAGCGATCAAGAAAAGAGAAGTCACTGTCGAGCTCCTTCAGAAATCCAACCCTTCGCTGCACATCGAATTAGATCTGGATTAAGAGCATCTTGCACTTGTTTTTATCATTGCAACTGAATTTAAGATTTGTGCTGAGAACGTTGCTGTTCAAGGATTACACGGCGACTGACATTTTTGCTTATCTGAAAAATGCTCTCGGGGAGAGGGAGTTGCACTGTATAATTTGTTATCATGAAGGGCCACATTATAGTGGATCGGTCATAACGCCTCTCGATATATTTTATTTACATTTATATACAGGTCAAATTATAGTTGTTTTTTTTTAGAGCCTTGTTCACCTCATTGCACACTCCTGGGCAGGAAGCCATGTAAATTGCCTGTGATTGAGCATCCCTATAATCTGGGAATAAGCTGAGCATACATTATGGGCATGCTTGCCATCCATTCTGTGTCGTTGCCTGCCTAGGACCGAGCACTATGCTGATGAGGGATTTCTCCTCACCAAGTCAATAAAGGTCCTTTTACATCATGCAATTTTGGCCGTAACAACGAGCGCCGATCAAGGAGACCGCTCGTTTGCGTCTTTCACAAGGCGGTATGATCAGTAATGTATGGGGACGAGCGATCATTACTACGATCGCTCGTCTCCATGCATCACAATCATGTGCTGCCGACTACTATAATAATTTCTGCTGCAGAAAGTATACGATTGACCGATGAATGAGCGATCGTTGCCCTGTTTACACATTGCCATCACACTATGTATTATATACGTACCACACACACCAATATATATATTGGTCATACAGGGTACGGTCAGTACAGAATACTATGCTCAAGATGCTAAGCTTGTCATGATGAGATTAAAAAAAAAAACTTACCATAAAAATAGTGTGTGCAGATTTTTTTCTTCTATGGTAAACTCCTGTGGGCAGGACCAGCATGATGCAGCGCTAACATATTCTGGACTTAGATATTGTTAATTCTCCTGGGTCACGACTATGGCTTCGTTCACATCTGCGCTAGGGTCTCGTTTAGTCTGAGCTTTCCGTCCTACTGTATGCAGGTCATTTCCAGATCTGTAAAGTTTCCAACCTTTCTTTCCTTGCCACTGTTACTTAGTTTCTTTAAACTTTGGGCTGGTCTAACAGGAGCCTTTCTTTACATGTATAACAGAATTGATACCTGCTGTTAACAATTTTTTTTTTTTTCCTTTACTATTTTATTTGTTTAATATGAAATATCTTCCCATATTACTTAGTCCCCAACCCACCCAAACAGGTACCATACCACCAAAGAAATTCTGAGGGTAACTTCTGCGATCTGACAAGAGCAGGAACTAACGGCTTAGAATGGCCACGCCTGACCGTACACTACAGACTGGACACTTTGATTTCATCAGATCCATCAAAAACGAAAGGGCAAATATAGAATTTCCTCATCTCTATCTAGCAACCAGGCACAGTGAATATAGCACAGTCCCACCCTTAGAGGAATCCTCCAGAACAATTTACATTAAAAGGGGCTGTTAAGGGCATGTTCACAAGGCTTGTTTTCAGGCGTATTTTGGTGCATAAATCGCTCGTATTACGCTTCAAAATACACTTGAAAAAATGCCTTGAAAGTCAACACCAAAAACACCTGGATTCAAAATCAGTTTTCTCAATCATATGCCAGGTGAACATACCCTTAGAACATGGCTGCTTTTTTCCAAAAACAGCCCCGCACATGTCCACAGGTCGTGTGTGATATTGCAGCTCAGGCCCATTTACTTCAATGATGCAGAGCTGTAATACCAGACACAATATGTGGACCGTTTCTAGGAGAAAGCATTCGTGTTTTTCTAATCCAGGAAAACCCTTTAACAACTCAAGTCTCAGTTCAAAGGTTATCTAATGTTTTTTTATTTTTTTCTCCTGATTTCACTTTTTTTTTTTTTCTACACATTGTAAAACCCAAATGAAAAATGTCTCTAGTTCCTGACTGGAAACCATCAACATGCAGGTTATTTGCTGTTGACATATCTTTTTGCCAAATAATTTTTTACTCTGGTTATGGCTTCTGCAAATAATCTGATCTCAATATCTCATATCTTTATTGGGTATGTATGTGGAATAGTAAGAGGAGGAATTAATTATTCATGGGATAGGTGATAAATGTTAGATGGGTGGGGGTCCCAGCAGCTTGAAATATGTTACTGCAGATAATACAACTTCTGTGTCCTTTAAGCAGTAAGAAATCCCAAGATATTCTACTAAACTGTTCAGTCTTCTTTGTGTTTTTTACTAGAGGACAACGCGTCGCCTACAAATATTTTCATAGCGTCAAGTTGATGCCGGAGAGACCTTCTATGCAGATCATTAGTGTCTCCCTGAAGCGCCACAACTGTCTGGAGAGTTTCCCCCAGAGGAGACCGTCTTGTTCCAGAGATACTAATTGCTGATACTTTTCTACCATAATATAAATCTGGATATTTTTTGTTTAACAGACTTTTTAAGATTCCTGTATCTCCCAAGGCTTTTAATTTTCCCCATAGTTCAAAACAACAACCTTAAAAGGGGTATTCCTAGAATCAACAATTATCACTTATCTTCAGCATACGCAAAAATTGTCCGATTGCTGGCGCCCCCACTGATTGCGAGAATGGGGGTCCCCTGATCCTTCTCGCTGCTCGACTGCAGTGAGGACATTGAATGGAGCGACAGTCGACCACGCGTGCCGCCGCTACATTCAAAGTTTCCGTCGATCCCATAAACATTGAATGTAGCAGCGGGTGCATGTTCAACCACTGCTCCATTCATGCTCCTCACTATGAGAGGGGGGGGGGGGGGGTTTAGGACCACCGTTCTCTATCATTGGGGTTCCCAGCGATCAGACAATTCTCACCTATTCTGTGCATAGGTGATAGTTGTAAATTCTGGGACAACCCTTTTTAACGGTCCACTTTGGAAAATATCTTTTTGTTAGAAGGTTCCCACAATAATTTGATTACATGGTGCCCTTCGGGTGGGGGTGTGTATTGGGGGGGGCACCTTGCAAAAAGTGTTCAGTTTTCCTCCAGCACCACCTGACTTGGCCATTAAAGGCACTTTTACACAGGCCAATGATGGGGCAAGCGAGCCTGCGTATGACTGCTCATTCTCGACCATTGCCCGATTCATTGGCTGATCTGCTCGTTTATGCAGGGAGACGTGCTCTGACATTATGAAAACGTATGGGGACGAACGATCCTAGTAACGATCACTCGTCCATATACTTAATTTCTCCTTATGAAAGCAGCAAACGAACGCCAATCAATGAGCTGCCTCGTTGATCGGCGCTCGTTTTTACGGCCCACAGAGCCGTGTAATATGACCTTTATTCTGGATGTTGCTCTGTCACCAAAAACATTTGCGCCACATTTGGTTTGATAAAAAGAAACATTTGCTGTGTATTGTACGGATCAAATACAATTTATTAACACAAGCGTCTATGGTTCAAAAGTATCAAGTAAAAATATATTTGGTTTGTGTATACAGTTATTCACATTTACATATGTATATCTCAGTATTGTCCCTAATGTGTGGACAGTCGTCATTACTCTGGTAACATACAGAATTAAAAAAAATATTTATTATACAGAGTCAATATTTTTGTCTTACGCTAAAGTAGCACCGTCAGAGGCGAGTGATCCCAACAGCGGTTTAATGAATAATCAAAATTGCCTCTGGATAACTTAATGCCCAACACAAAAGTTAGACCGTGGCAGATTAAACCGGCTTTTTGTAGCCTTGCAGATCAAACAAGGTTATTATTTTTTATCTGCACAGGTAATCCCGCAATCAGAATGTCGATATTAACCCCACAGTGGCCAGCAGTCACAGCATTCTATTCCTTTTGATTTAGGAGGGATGAGCAGCGTCCTGAAGCCTCTGGCACCGCTTATCTAAGGTGATGGAACAGTATGGCCGGGTTCCCACGTAGCGTAAATGCAGCGGAATTTCTGTAACAGAATTCTGTGCGGAAATTATGCAGCATTTACAGTAACCGCAAAGTGGATGGGATTTGGAACATCTCATGCCCATTCTGCGGGAAATTTTTTTTATTGCAGATAGGGATGCAAAACCTGCAACAGAAAGCCATGCGTTGCAACTTTTGCGGTGTAATCGCAGCGATTAAGTCGAAAAAAATCGCAACTTCGGGAAAAAATACATCATACTTACCCAGAACGCTTTCCTCCTTACTGCAGCCCAGCCTCCTGGGATGACGCGTCAGCCCATGTGGCCACTGCAGCCAATTACAGGCTGCAGCGTCACATGGCCTGCATCGTAGGAGGCCGGACTATGCGCAGTGAAGATGGAGGGGGTAAGTATGAGCGCTTTTTCCCACAGCAGAAAAAACGCACCACGATGTGGTGACGGAAGGTGCTGCGGGTCCCAGGTCGGATACACTGTGATTTTTACGCAGCGTATCAAATCCGTGGGAACCCGGTCTTAGGGAAGAATTTATAAGCATCTATAATAATATCCTTTATGAAATGGGCAAAACCATCAATGGTGAACCATAAAATATTAATTACTAATAAAACTGATCGATCATACATAATTTAGGGGATCACTCATGCATGGAAGTTTATTGTTCCACTTGTTAATTGTAAACAGAATAACATCAGCCGTTTTTTAAGCAATTTGCGTTTTTTTATGGCCATTTTTGGAGCTGTTTTTCTATTGAGAAAAATGCTCCAAAAATGACTCAAGAAGTGACATGCACTTCTTTTTACGAGGTGTTTTTTTTCTTAAAAACGGCCACGTAATAAACGCTCTGTCGGAACAGAACGCCGTATTTCCCTTTGAAATCAATGGGCAGATGTTTGGAGGCGTTCTGCTTAAACGGCCCTGAAAAACGGCTGAAAATCGGCCGTGTGAACATACCCTCACTATTCTGAAATGGCGTGTTTTGTAAAAAAAAAAAAAAAAGGTCTTTTGATGAGGCATTTTAGCCACACTTACAAGCTGACTTTATGCATTTAGGCCTCATGCACACAACCCTGCAGTATTTACGGTCAGTAAATACTGCACGGCCGGGCCGCGGCGTGTCACCCACATTTGCAGACCATGCTCACAGTAAAAAGTATAGGAGCACGGTCTGTAAATGCGAAAAATAGGACGTCCTATTTTTTTGCGGGTCATTTCTACGGTCCGGACACACACCCGTAAATGTACGGGATGGTGTCCGTGGCCGATATAACTGAATCTGTCAGTATTTTATCCGTAATGATGGATCCGTGATTGCAGATAAGAATTACGGTTGTGTGCACGATGCATTACTTGTGCCAGGAATGAATGTATATATGGTAATAAAATAGACTTCCTTCAGCAGTCAGTGACTATACAGAAATATAAGCTTATTGTAGGAGGGTGTCCAGGGCTGGATCCATTGCAATCACTGATCCCTGAGCTGTCTATTTATTTTTTTAGTAGGGAATTTACGCAATTCTTGCCGCACATCTATGATCTCACAAAGGGAGTATAGCTGGTGTGGTTGGCTTCCGGTTTGGTAAACTAGACCCACATAGGATTATGATCTCTATACTGCTGTGACTAAAGAAATAGCTGCCACGTACTTCAGATGATATTTATACATGATGTTCAATGATCGATTATTAATACATCGTGGAGTAGTTGCAATGTGAATAGCGCTGTATGGAGCCGGCTGAAGGCACAGGGACCCTGTAGTAATATTGTGAAATAGTCCATTTGTGAGATACGATCAGACCTGCCCTCTGCTTCAGCGCCTATTCTGCCAACATGCGGTTCATTAGCATTTAAAACGGCCGGATCTCATAAATAACTTTCAAAGGCTATGACTGCTGTTTACCAGAATACGCACCGCGTCTCATTTGCCCCCACAAATTCCTGATGTTTGTTCCAGGAATAATAAATATTTAACAAGTCTCTTTCTCCAGATTATATGTTGGGGAAACGGTAGTTAAATTTTCTGGTGTTGTAATATTTCTTGCACTCCAGCGCTGGTAAGATATTACTGTTGGTTAGCTGCGGCAGGTGCTGGAGCTGCGAAGAAAGGAAAAACAGCAATTACCTACGGCCGACATCGTGGAAATGTAAAGCTTCAGTTCTCCTTTGAAAATAAATACAAAATTGAAATCTAAAAGTTTCTATTAGTATATAAAAGTCTATATGCTTATAGAATGAGCAGCATTTACACATTACATTATCTACACTAGAAAGTGTTACATTAGAAGCTGCTGCCCTAGAGTTTACAATCTAGAGATAACCAGGATAATCGGTCTCACTGGTAACACATACCCCTGGGAAGTACTTTCTGTGAAGTCTGGTCTGTTTTCTGCTGACTCTCTCTGGATCTTTTGCAGCATCAGCCTCCTCTCGAATGCTGTCAAAGTAGGGGTGTTCAAGCAGCTGCTGACAGGTGAGCCTCTCGGAGGGGTCCATGTGCAGGCAGCCCTGTGTGTGCAGATATACTGTAGGTGAGGGGGCTGTGCTACATCTCCATTAAAAAAAAAATATTGCTTACAGCAAGAATTATCCAAGAAAAGCGCTGGCCATTAGTGAAACAATTATTCCATTTATAGCGACTTTGTGATTCTTTAAAGCAATGGAAATATGTTCCATTAGCAATAAAATTGATTGGAGAATATGAAAGGGTTATTCCATCATAGACATTTGTGGTATATCCACAGTCTACATTTCCATTTATTCTCCGCCAGGATAAGGCGGCCGCCTCATCAGCAGGACCTATTGACACAGTTCACGTCCATCACATATCCAAAGAACGAGATGGGTAATCCTTGTTTTAGGAGAATGGGTAGAGCCATGCAAATGAATAATTTTTGTCCTTGTGATCAACTATATATCCAGAACTGCTGGCTCATAGCATAGACAAAACCTTTAATTCAACCCTATAGCACAGAATTCAACAGTCACATTGAAGGGGTATTTGAAGAATTGACAATTATCACAGGATAGGTGATAATTGGGACCGCCACCGATCACGAGAACAGGGGTCCCGAACTGCTTAACTGCAGTGAGGAGGACATTGAATGGAGTGTCGGACGAGAATGCGCACAGCCGCTCCATTTAAAGTCTATGGGATGACGGCAAGAGCTAAGCACAACGCTCGGCTGTTTCTTTAAGTCCCATAGACATTGAACGGAGCTCAACTGAAGCTCTATTCAAGCTCCTTTTCACTACGGGGGGGGAGGGGGGGTGCAGTGAGGAGGATTTTGGGTTTCAGGACCCCCGTCCTCGCGATCGGTGGGGGTCCAGTAGGGGGTGAGGTAGTGATCACCCTTTGGATAGGTGATAATTGTGGATTCTGGTAATATCCCTTTAACTAGCGATCTTTTTTTTTTTTTACCTTCATTAGTCCTAAAGCATGAGATGAAATATTTGGAAATCTCTGTTCCAAGGGCTCCTGCAAATAAAAATGAGGTATCATAAGTTTGGAGCAACACCCTCTGTATAGGAATAATACTTATAATATTTAAACATTGTCTGAAGGTTTTGCTGCAGAAGGTTTGGTCCTATACGATGACCTCAAGGTGGTCATGAAACAGGTAAGACGTGGAGATCACAGACAGCCATGAGTGATGGGGAGGGAGAGATGTAAGTGCTAGTCGCCTATCACCATTACAGGCCTTCAATAATCACTCACTATACAACAATCATACAGTATATAAGGAATTCAAGGGCATTTACATATAAAGTCAAATAAACATCAGTAAATATAAGACCTTGACTCGCCCTCTTAAGCCACTTTGTTGCTATATCTGCTTATGGGAGTGCACGATGACAACCAATATATATTTCACCTCCCACATGTTCCCGGACTTTCATATGGCCTAGTTCCCATTCAACTGTTTTTGACTATATTTGTTGCTGGAAAAGCCAGGTGACCGCAAACACGGCTGCTCTTACAGTCATCCAGTTTTTCCAAAGTTTTTAAGGCCAGGATCACACATAAAGTGTCGATGCAGTTTTAGATGCAGTTTTTCTTTTTTTCAACATTGATTTTTATTGGTTTTAAACACAGAAAAACATTGTTGTACATATGCATACAAACTGTACCATCAAGAAGATGATCAAAGAACAAAATAATACCATCCAGTACAACTGAGGTAGGCAAACTGAAAACATCATCTTGGAAGGGAAGATGGGAAGGGAAGGGAAGGGATAGGGAAACAAGGAAAGTTTTCGTAAAACATTCTTATATCCTTTATTGTGCTCCACCATTATTAACCACCTCACCAATTGTAGTCAGTGTGGAAGCCCCCATTTATCTTCATCTGCCTCAACCTGGGAACATGTCAGTCCACCTTTGCCACTGAGCTTTAAACCTACTCATTCTGTTCTGACGGAGTGCAAATAATCTTTCATATACACAACGGGATGAGACCTTTTCTATAATCTCCCTCAAGGACGGGACCGAAACGGACTTCCAGTTTTTGGCCACCAATAATTTAACTGACAGACATATATGGCAAACCATGGCTCTATCTTCCGGTGAAATTATGCCCATATTTAAGGACAGAAGGGCTAGATCTGCGCTTGGTGTCAGCTGAACCCCCAACAATCTAGAAGCAAGATTGAACACTGAAACCCACACTGGAGCGATAATGGAGCATTTTAGATGCAGTTTTTCAATCAGCTTTGTAAACCAAAGTCCGAAGTGGATCCAAAAGGAAGGAAATGTATAAAGAATAGACTGATGTATCTCCTTTCTTTTGTGTCTACTCCTGAGTTAGGTTAACCCCTTCATGACTGCCATACGGCTATATACGTTCTAAATGCGGATGCCCCGTGCAGTTATCACGTATATGGACGTTGACAGCCTGGGACGGGGTTTAATGAGTGGAGTGCTGCTTAAGTGTGAGCAGCGCCGCTCTTTTATGTCTGCCGGGGATTTGAGAGCCCAGGACTAAAAATCCCAACTATAGATAGCGCAAAACCCTCTGTAGATAGCGCCACCTATGCTCCCTCTAGCATCGGAATCCCTGGCCAATGCTCTGGCCAAGGATTCCCCTCTTAGAGGGAGCCACCGCCGTCTCTCCAACCCCGCTGTAGATAGTGCCACCCCCCCCCTCCACTGTAGATAGCGCCACCTGAGCTGACTCTAGGAGCGGAATCCCCGGTGTCAGATCGCACTGGCCGGCTTCTAGACAGAGCCCCTGACGTCACTGTCCATTTGAACAGTGACAATAGTGGCCCTCTCTAAGAGCGGAATCCCCAGCCGACACTCTGGCCGGGGATTCCGCTACTGGAGAAGCCCCTGGCGTCACTATCCATATATGGACAGTGACGTCAGTGGCTACTCCTGGAGCGGAATACCCACTCTGGCAGGGGATTCTGCTTTTAGAGTTAACCCCGGACGTCACGGTCCATATATGGACAGAGACATCTGGGGCTCCCTGTAGGAGCGGAATCCCCAGCGAGGGGGGGGGGGGATGTTGCTATCTACAGGGTGGGTGGCGCTATATACAGGGGGGAAGGCGCTATATACAGGGAATGTGGTGCGGTCTACATGGGCACTGTGGCATTATATTGGCAATATCTACAGGGGACACTGGCGCTATCTACATGAGCACTGTAACATTATGTGGGCACTATCTACAAGGAGAACTGTGGCACTATGTGGGCACTGGCACTATCTATAGTGATATTGCGTCACTATCTACATGGGCACTGTGGTGTTTTCAGGGGGTTGGGACAAAAAACCCCATACGATTAAAATTCATACATTTTTTTAACGTCCATGAAAGTCAGATGGTAACTGGCGGTTAAAAACGGTCAGACGGCCGGGAAATGGATTCAAAATTTGAGACACATTGATACAAAACAGCCATGAAAAACTGACAGTTGATCCGTTGTTGACTGACATTTTTTTCACGGTCGTGTGTATATAGCCTTATAGCCCTCTTATCCGCTCACAGCGATCCAGGGTGACTGAGAGAGAAGACAACTAATTGTTACAGAGCTCTACAGTATATATATATATATATATATATATATATATATATACAGTCCTGCAAATAGATGAACACAGCACTCCACAATAACAGAAAAATCAGGCCATGTGCTCGTCACCTGGGGATGAATCAATTCCCCCTTATTTTGAAATAGAGAAAAGCATAGAACACAGAGACGGCACCAGGACTTCAAGTCAGATGGAAAGCAAAGTGGATTTATTCACCTCAGAAAAAACAGCAACGTTTCGGTTCAACAGGAACCTTTCTCAAGCCATAACAAACAGAAAATAGTGCCAAGTATATATAGGAGGTGCGTACAACAGTTAGCAATAAAACAATTAGCTGTACAATTCTCATTAAATGTATAAAACTGTGATTGAAATAGTGTATTACAAACATTGTCAATATGGTGCAATATTGGATCTTCAAACAGACATATATAGATCTCAAAATATCAGAAGCAAAGTGTACATACACCATGTAAAATGGATAATCAGTACATAATGGGATTACTCATAGAATCAGCAGGGGCCAATTATAGATTAATTTAGATCTATAAACTTACTGTTTACGATCTCTCCATATCAGCAGCGTGTAGTGTTCGCACGTCTCCATTGCGCATGCTCCAAAATGGCGTCGAACCCGGATATTGAGTCCGGTGGAACGCATCGTGCAGCGCAATCGCTACTGCGCATGCGCGGAGACGGAACTTGCGTTCCAGCCCCATTGCGCAGGCGCAGGAAGCGTAAACAGTATGTATACTATGTAGAATTTCAAGCCAATATAATACTTAGAAGAAAACGTCTTGACTAAGATCCCCCAGATAGAGAATCACTATTTATATTATAAAAGATTGCTTACGTTTGAAAAATAGAAATCCATATATTCCTCTATGCCCATTAGAGAAATGTGACTATAGTCACCAATGGGATAGAATAGAGTAGACCATATTGGAAAAAAAAATTAAATAATTTCAAACGGACATGCTGACACAATCATATGTCATAACCATATATATATTTATATCTATTATTCAAGAGATGCCAATCAATAGGGAGATAACCTATACAATATATAGTAAAGCCCTGTATCAAACTAAATGAGGTTGGATATGGATGTGTGGACATTAGATATACTACAATGCTGAAATCGATGCTGTATATGCAAATATAGGAATAGAATTTTCCAACTGGGACTCAAATGGTCCCAATAAATGGGCCTCTGCTGTTTATCAGAATCCTTCATGATGTTTGACAATTCCATGTGTTTCTAGAAAGTGAAAAAAAGAGCAAAACAAAATAAATTACAATATGATATTCACAATCACAAAATTTAGAAAAAAGGATTTTTTTAAAAACAATATATACATGAGAGAGAAATCAAGATAAGACTTCAACCTATCCATATATAGAACACAAGCTATACCAACAATGAACAACGCCCATCGTACCCCCCAACATCCGCAGGCAAGTTACCTCCTACTCTATTACATATGCGGGCCATAAGAGTATTCTATATTAAGCCCCTTAGGAGACATAGTTTCCAACTTAAAAATCCACTCTAGCTCTTTTTTCTTCAGGGCCAAACCTCTATCACCCCCACGTCTCATTTGAGGTACAGAATCAATGACTCTGAATCTCAACTGTGACAAGCTATGATTTTTCTCACAAAAGTGTCTTGATACTGGTAAATCTTGTCTTTTTGTTTTGATGTTAGATTTATGGTTTCTCATCCTGAGACGTATTTCTGTTGTGGTCTCACCCACATAATGCAAACCACAGGGGCAACTTAATAAGTAGATAACAAAGGATGAATGACATGTAAAGAAACCTTTAATTTCTGGAAACAAGTTGATTTCTGATCTTTTTTCCAAAAAAACGGATAGGAATAATATGCTACATTTTCCTAGTGGGCATCCAGGGGCATTGTTAAAATCATTGCCGTATAGCCAACTGATCAGAGTCAAGAGGGTTGTCAGCCATGAGGACAGATTATCCTCACGACTTGATCAGATGTGCAAAAAATTCTCTGATCGAGGATATCCAAATCATATCCTGAGGATAAATAGACGTAAAGTTGAAGCATTGGACAGACAGGTGCTTTTAGGTGGAAAGCCAAGTGTAGAAAGACAGGTCCGGCTACCATTTGTTTCCACTTTCTCCACATTTAGTTCCCAAATAGGAGAGATCCTGAGGAGGGACTGGCAGGTCTTGAGTAGAGCCTTTCCTGAGATTATTGAATTTCAGGAGAGACCGATGATGGCCTACAGACGAGGCAAAACGATTAAAAATAGTCTTGTGAGAGCCGACATTGGGTCGAATCGGAAGATTCAAAGATTTATAGCACCCCCTAAATTGGGTTGTTACCCCTGTCTGGGATGTAATATCTGTGATTATATGATAAAAGGGGATTCGTTTAATCATCCCCAAACTGGTAGTGTCATTAAAATTAAAGGTTTCTTTACATGTCATTCATCCTTTGTTATCTACTTATTAAGTTGCCCCTGTGGTTTGCATTATGTGGGTGAGACCACAACAGAAATACGTCTCAGGATGAGAAACCATAAATCTAACATCAAAACAAAAAGACAAGATTTACCAGTATCAAGACACTTTTGTGAGAAAAATCATAGCTTGTCACAGTTGAGATTCAGAGTCATTGATTCTGTACCTCAAATGAGACGTGGGGGTGATAGAGGTTTGGCCCTGAAGAAAAAAGAGCTAGAGTGGATTTTTAAGTTGGAAACTATGTCTCCTAAGGGGCTTAATATAGAATACTCTTATGGCCCGCATATGTAATAGAGTAGGAGGTAACTTGCCTGCGGATGTTGGGGGGTACGATGGGCGTTGTTCATTGTTGGTATAGCTTGTGTTCTATATATGGATAGGTTGAAGTCTTATCTTGATTTCTCTCTCATGTATATATTGTTTTTAAAAAAATCCTTTTTTCTAAATTTTGTGATTGTGAATATCATATTGTAATTTATTTTGTTTTGCTCTTTTTTTCACTTTCTAGAAACACATGGAATTGTCAAACATCATGAAGGATTCTGATAAACAGCAGAGGCCCATTTATTGGGACCATTTGAGTCCCAGTTGGAAAATTCTATTCCTATATTTGCATATACAGCATCGATTTCAGCATTGTAGTATATCTAATGTCCACACATCCATATCCAACCTCATTTAGTTTGATACAGGGCTTTACTATATATTGTATAGGTTATCTCCCTATTGATTGGCATCTCTTGAATAATAGATATAAATATATATATGGTTATGACATATGATTGTGTCAGCATGTCCGTTTGAAATTATTTAATTTTTTTTTCCAATATGGTCTACTCTATTCTATCCCATTGGTGACTATAGTCACATTTCTCTAATGGGCATAGAGGAATATATGGATTTCTATTTTTCAAACGTAAGCAATCTTTTATAATATAAATAGTGATTCTCTATCTGGGGGATCTTAGTCAAGACGTTTTCTTCTAAGTATTATATTGGCTTGAAATTCTACATAGTATACATACTGTTTACGCTTCCTGCGCCTGCGCAATGGGGCTGGAACGCAAGTTCCGTCTCCGCGCATGCGCAGTAGCGATTGCGCTGCACGATGCGTTCCACCGGACTCAATATCCGGGTTCGACGCCATTTTGGAGCATGCGCAATGGAGACGTGCGAACACTACACGCTGCTGATATGGAGAGATCGTAAACAGTAAGTTTATAGATCTAAATTAATCTATAATTGGCCCCTGCTGATTCTATGAGTAATCCCATTATGTACTGATTATCCATTTTACATGGTGTATGTACACTTTGCTTCTGATATTTTGAGATCTATATATGTCTGTTTGAAGATCCAATATTGCACCATATTGACAATGTTTGTAATACACTATTTCAATCACAGTTTTATACATTTAATGAGAATTGTACAGCTAATTGTTTTATTGCTAACTGTTGTACGCACCTCCTATATATACTTGGCACTATTTTCTGTTTGTTATGGCTTGAGAAAGGTTCCTGTTGAACCGAAACGTTGCTGTTTTTTCTGAGGTGAATAAATCCACTTTGCTTTCCATCTGACTTGAAGTCCTGGTGCCGTCTCTGTGTTCTATGCTTTTCTCTATATATATATATATATACACACACACACACACACACACACACATATATATATTATAGATAAATATATGTAAAAAAAAGTTGTTTTTTTTCAAATTTTTTGTGATTTGTCTGCTCATAATAAAAATTAAAAACATAGAATTAAACTAATCTAGAAAATGAAAGCCTCATAAGTCTAGTGCAAAACAAAGTAAAAATAATTGTGATATTCAAAGCCGTTATGATATTATCATTTAAAGAAGTGCATATCAAAATGGAAAATTTGACCTGGACACAGGGGCATCAATGACTTTTGGTCATGAAAGGGTTAAAAAAAACTGCACCAAAAAATGTGTGCGAGATCCTAACCTTAGGCTGAAATCACGCAGTGATTGAGATTTTAATTGATTTTTATAGCGCTGGCGGGGTACGGGTAGTCTAGTTGCACAGTCTTCCTTGATGACGACACGACTCGTCGGCCCCGCTGTACTGTATGTACTGCTGCTACTGCTTATACATAGAGTACAGCGGAGCCGGTGACATGACGACGATTCGTGTCGTCATCAAGGAAGACTGAGCAACTAGACTTCCAAGCCCCCGCCAGCGCTATTAAAATCTCATAATCAGCGTGACGGGGGACAAGAATGTATATTAGCGAGTGTATCACATACTGCAGAGACTACACTGATAATTTTCAGTCCCCACATAACCTCTGACTGCACAAAAAAAACACCATAAAAACCGCTGTGTTTGAATCCAACCTAAAGGGGTTTTGTGGGATTTTACCGTTATGGCCCATGCTGCGGTCCCTTCACGGCACAAGGCTCAATAAGATTTTGCTCTCTCAACGACCTTTATTAGAATTTCTTACCATATTTTCAGGATCCGGTATGCTGACCCCACTGAAGAACTGGTTTGTGCTAAAAACCTGTTGATGTCGAGGGATCAGATCACCTACATGGATGAAAAAGTCAGTGATGTGCGTTACCAATACCCCAATGGTCAAAGGCGTAAACCGGAAATGATTCACCTTTACTCATGTCACTTACCCAGACTTTTCCTAATCAGGTATAGCTGATCCACATCAGACCTGCCAGGCCACAGTGGAACACCTGATAGAAGCTCAGCAAAGACACACCCAATGGCCCAGACATCCACTGGGGGTCCGTACTGCGTGTCTCCCACCAGAAGTTCAGGGGCACGGTACCACCTCGTAGCCACGTAGTCTGTGTAGTAGTCACAGGGCCCGGCTGTGCATGCAAAGACAAGCTTATGTCGATTACAAAGAATAGGTGCTTATATTCACATTATGATGCAGAATATTCTAATGAACTGCAGAGAAAATACAGCAGGTGTAACTCACTTAATATTCTTGCAAATCCAAAATCACAGAGCTTGATGACAAAGTGCTTGGTAATGAGGATATTCTCTGGCTTGACATCCCGGTGAATACACTGGTGACATACAAGGTTTATCAGTTTAATGTCAATGTTATTTATTTACGGATGTCGCACTTCCCATCTGCACCTACTAAACAGCCTCCTGATCCCCAGATTATGATGGATAAGAGGGAGGGGCCCTGTATGCATAAGAGGGAGGGGCCCTGTATGCATATGAGGAAGACAGCCCCTCCCTGACATCCATCTCAGCCAATTAGAAGTGGCGTGAATGCTCACATCAGCGCATTCTGGCTTCGAGGATTTGTTCAAAAGTTTACACAGCCGGGTGTGTGCAAACTAGGAACTATAGCGAAACCTCTTTTAAACGACAACCTAAAATTGCAAATTGCAGTGAAAAATGTGTGGTCGGTCGTCTCACCAAAAGGACAATATACATAAAAAATAAGGGGAATTGAAAATCGGTCGCAGAAAATCTGGTCTAGATAAACATAATATGGTAGAGAAAAAGACTAACTGCGTGGTATAACAGTCCTGGTCATGTCCTAGTTATAGTGGTGCATGTCTTGCAGAAAAAAAACCAACACAAACTATAATAGAAAGTTATCAAACACGGATTAAGTTATACTTCGTATATGTTCTTCCAAAAGGAATGGAAAATATAAAGGAATAACTTCTACTTCTCCTCCCTGCTGAAACCACTTGAAAATCTGCATCAAAATCTGCAACAGATACGCGATGTGTGAATGCAGCCTTACAGGCAGACATTGATAAAAAGAGTTTTTAGAAGATTGTGCATGTATTAACACCTTTACTGAATTGCAATTTCAAAATAGTATATAATATATATGCACTTAAAGTGACACGGTCATGAAATTTTAAGGCTTTACACAAGGACATCTATAATATGTACATAAAGGGTCAAACTGGAAGGTGCGCAGAGAGTCCATTGTACAGCTCCCCAAACAGAGGTTTTAGGGGGTGAAGCACGCCGGGTGACATGTCGAGATGGAAACCATGTCAGTTATGGGATCTCCATCTTTTAGATGCCCTGGTTTAAAGCACCACTGCCTGGTGACCAGGATGACAGCCATGAACAATCTACACTGTACAATGTTATGCACCCGTGGCAACCGAGGGGTTAACCAGGTGACGAACAAAAGTTAGAGGAACAATTAGCTAAAATAAGAAGCCTGCAATTTCAATGATCAAAGTGGCGGGCGCGGTGTCACAGGAGAGATTAGTGCAAGAGGAGACACAAAAGTGCCGTGTAATCTGCCTAGAAATGCTAATTGGTTCTATATTTGGCCATGTCATGTCCTCAGGAGGGAGATGGTGAGGAGATCACAGGGCGACACAAGCAACGGGGCCTGTGGGTATGTAAAGTAAAGGACAACCATGACATTATATCTGCTGTGAAAACCTGGCTGCGGAACAGGATTTGGAGGGAAGATGATAGCGGTTAATTGCATGTGAAAGGCGAAAAGTCACCAATATACGGATTCCCAGAGTGCCGTCCTATAGAACAGTGATAAATACAATACACAGACATTATTCTGCTGATGTAGAATCCTTTGGTGTAGAACAGGTAACTGCATGCAGGGAAGTACCAGTAAAGCTGTGTAATTATTCATTAGGGAATCCTCTGGAGTCCCCGGAGAATAATCTTTGTCTTCCTTGTTAAACCGCCAGTCTGCAGATGAGCAAGTGGCCGTATTACTGACACACACCGTGAATGGGAACCCAACTGTGCTATTTATTCATGGTCACATTACTATATTACATTATAATTTTATATATATATATATATATATATATATATATATATATATATATATATATATATATATCTCTCTATCATGTAGGCAACAATCTTTATACTCACATTGTGCCTGTGGCAGAAATTGACTGCTTGTAATGTCTGCCAGGTAATGCTTTTCACAAGATGTTCAGGAACCCTGTGCCAAAGGGATTAAAGACAAACAAAATAAATAAATGAAAATAAATAATATAGTTAGGTAAATAGATAGACGGACCGATAGATAGCTGGACCGATAGATAGACAGCTAGACAGATGAGATAGATAGACCGATAGATAGGCACCTAGACCGATAGATAGACACCTAGACCGATAGATGGACACCTAGACCGATAGATAGAAACCTAGACCGATAGATAGAAACCTAGACCGATAGATAGATAGCTAGACCGATAGATACCTAGACCGATAGACACCTAGACCGATAGATAGAAACCTAGACCGATAGATAGATAGCTAGACCGATAGATAGATAGCTAGACCGATAGATAGATAGCTAGACCGATAGATAGATAGCTAGACCGATAGATACCTAGACCGATAGATAGATAGCTAGACCGATAGATACCTAGACCGATAGATAGATAGCTAGACCGATAGATAGATAGCTAGACCGATAGATACCTAGACCGATAGATAGAAACCTAGACCGATAGATAGATAGCTAGACCGATAGATACCTAGACCGATAGACACCTAGACCGATAGATAGAAACCTAGACCGATAGATAGAAACCTAGACCGATAGATAGATAGCTAGACCGATAGATAGATAGCTAGACCGATAGATAGATAGCTAGACCGATAGATACCTAGACCGATAGATAGATAGCTAGACCGATAGATACCTAGACCGATAGATAGATAGCTAGACCGATAGATAGATAGCTAGACCGATAGATAGATAGCTAGACCGATAGATAGATAGCTAGACCGATAGATACCTAGACCGATAGATACCTAGACCGATAGATACCTAGACCGATAGATACCTAGACCGATAGATACCTAGACCGATAGATACCTAGACCGACAGACTGTTTTAGGCCTACATGAAATAATGTAGAGCGGCTTTGTAGACCGCTTCTACCCTTCATCTTTACTGACACATCGATGAGATTTGATGCCAAGCCGCATAACAAGATTGAGAATGAACACAAAAGAATATGTAAATGACTACTAAATGGTAAATTGGACCCGGACAGCGAGATGATACAATAGCCATTCTGGTTCAGACGGTTTTAACTCATTCCTGACTCTTACCCATGTGATGAAATGAACGGCCACAGGAAAAAAAAAAAAAAAAAAAAAAAAGACAAAAGGAAGCGCTGAATTGAATTCCTTTCCCGTCATAAAACCGTGAATCTACACATAGGATGCGTTGTTAAGCAGTTGTCAATTCTAGCCTGTCCTATAAATCCTCCACACACTGGACTCCTTTCACTATTGCAAATCCCAAAGGACCTTACTATGAATTTAACCTCTCACATCCTGGATGCCGATAAGACTGCAATTACAAAAAAATAAAAAAAATAAACATAAATGCAAAGTTGTGTTTGGTTATATAAACTTCCTGAATGCAGAAAACTACGGAGCACTTTAACCACAAAAAACCCCTTACAACCAAGTAACTGTAGTAAGATCGCAAGGACAAGTTCCAGTATTTATTGGCATATGCAGAAAACCTTCTACCAGAGGCCACTTCATGTCTTTTCAAGACTGCCCTGTTTACACGGGGCGATTATCGGGGAGACAATTGTTCATAGAACGCTCATTGCCGATAATTTCCATGTGTAAACCGGGCAGCGATCAGCAGACGAACGGGCAAACGCTGAATCATCTGCTGGTCGTATCGTTTTAAAAAACTGAAATATTATCTTTGTCGGCAGCACATCTTGGTATGTAAACAGGGAGAAGCGCTGCCGACATGATAATAATGTATGGGGAGGAGCGATCAGAGTAACGAGCGCTCGTCCCCATTCATAGGTCCTTGTGACGGGAGCAAACGATCGCCGATCAACGAGCTGTCTCGTTGATCGGCGCTCGTTGCACCAGCCAACAGAAACAGGGCAGAAAAGAGCCCTTGCTATTTCCCAATGAGACCATCAGCAGAATAAATCCCATAGGTCTGCTGACAGGCTGCGGGGAAGTAATTCTGATAGATGCATATTAGGCCTTATTCAGACGAGAATATTTTACGTCCGTGTGCTGTCCATTGAAATAACGGACAGCACACGGACCCATGCAAATCAATGGCGCTATTCACACATTTGTGTTTTTTCACGCAGCATGTGTTCGTTGCGTGAAACGCACTGCACGTCCTATTCCGATCCGTTTTTTGAGGATCACGGCGCCCTTTGAAGTCTATGGGTGCGTGAAAAACACAGACAGCCCACGGAAGACATCGGTGTGCTGTCCGTGTTTGACGAATTAGTTGCTAAAGAAATGCAGAGAAAAAACCCAGAAAGCGCTTGCAGAGGAGAAACACGGACCTGAAAAACTGACACAGCGCGAAAACCACATGGAACTGAAATGCATGAAGTACGGTCCTTTTTTTGCGGACGCAAAACGGACACTTTCATCTGAATAATGCTATATATGCAATGCACTACATATTAGCTTGGGATCACCTAAGCATTGCCAAGACTAGAGATGTGTCCCGCACAAGCAGGAGAACAGCTATTCAATACAGCAGACCTGTCGTAAGCTCAAAAGCACAGACGACGTTGGCAGGCAAATATACACGCGGAGGGGACGAGTGTTGCAATTGTTTAATATGACCCAAGCCGAGCAACGAGGTTCTGCAGAATATTCCCCTCCTTATATTTGTTTGTTTTGGCGACTGTTTCCTCATATATAAGATTAGTGCGGCGTGCTTAGCAAAGTAACAAGCACTTAACCTGCACTTAGGTGTACGGTGTCTACTTACTACAAAGGGTTTTCTGGCTTTCTCCTTTTTAGAGACAGTCTGCAAAGTCTTAGATGTGACTGAATCAGATAATCTTTTAAGAACAGCATCAGATGAGGACAAACCGGTACTTGCAATATACAGAGCGTGTCTTCTGGGAAAACATGTAATTGGCGTGAAGGAAGTCAGTGTCTGCATTGTTTCTATGTAGAAATAAGGACAAGAGCAACTTAAGGCCCTTTTACATCGGCCGGCACTTGTTGATCGGCGCTCGTTTGCTCCGGTCACACGGTGCTATAAATGGGGACGAGCGGTCGTTAACCCCGATCGCTCTGAGTCGTGCCCATATATTATTATCATGTCGGCAGCGCATTTCCATGTTTACACAGGGGATGCGCTGCCGACAACAATAATCTTTTACTTTTGTTAAAACGATACAACCAGCAGATGATCCAGCGTTTGCTCGTTCATCTGCTGATCTCTGCTCTGTTTACATAGGACAATTATCGGCAACGAGCGTTCTATGGTAAAATAAAGATACTTGGGAGAATCTTGCGGTAAGTAACAGGGAGAGGGAATAAACTTCATCTGTACAAATTGCATCGTGGAGAAACGGTATCAGAAAAACGTGGCAAACCAAAAGCAGTTTTGCCATGCACACTATGGCCGCAACGTATCTGGGCACCATAATGCAGCAGAGCTAACAAGCAGCCAACGTTAGAGAAATAACGTTGTAAAGTTGCTGGACGCTTACTTAGTTACTTATAGTGTTCACAGATCCCAACGTAAAATTTAGAAAAACAGCTTTGTATGTGATTGGAGTACAACATAACCGAAGCGAAGAATTTGTACTGAAAATTATCCCAGCAAATAAATGAATCAGTATTTTTCTATAATAACCACAAGAATGCCCTGTAAATCCTTAAAACAGGAAACCAAACACGATTTTAGATTTGTACTTTAATCCGCATATAAGCAGCCAGTAGACAAGGTAGATTAAGTGTCACTCCCTAACTCCTTATCGTCCCCGTCAATAACCCTCATACTGTAAGTCAACACAACGGAGAAGCTGCTGTTTACACGAGTCCTCAATTAATCAGGTAAAGGTGAGCCCTTCATCTAATACACGACCTGCTCTGGAGATTTATCAAATATTACCATAGCACCAAGTCACCGTGCCGGACTCTGGCCAATAAATTAAAATGAAGTATCGTTTGCACAATGCTAAAAGCAAACAGAACATTTAACAGTGACAGCCGGGACTACTAATACCTTCTATCTAACCAGGGAGCGTCACAAAGTATCAGGGGTAGGAATCCAATGATTGTATCACAACAGTATTACACTGGGGTCTGAACATGGAGTTTGCCATGTGCTTGAGTTGAGTATAATGGCTTCCATTATAGCTCCCACAGCTTCGCTCCTAAATAAACGGATACATCCGCTGCCTCTATGTTACTGAACGATTAGGTTTGATGTTCAGGACTCCAGAAAAGCTGGGTGAGAATGGCAGTGGGAATGAGAACGGGAGAGGGGGAAGTCATAATGCACTCAATGAGAGTCGTATATGAGCTTAGAAGAAAGGAAGGTAGGATCCAGCGAGGTATAATGATTAAAAGGAAAACTCAGTTTCCACTTTATTGAAGATAAACGATAAAATATCGAACACTGGAAGAAGAATGCAGTACAAGGTGGTCTAAATGGCAGAAGGAGAGAGCCCACGCGTTTCGAACACGGTCCGTGTTCTTATTCATGGCTAATGCCGCGTGAATTTTCCAGTGGCAAATCCGCAGTGTCATACAGTACCAGCAAAAGAGATTTCAAGTAATCTCATCTACACGTTGCGGAATTTTTCTGCACGTAAATTGACCTACGGTGCGTATTTTAAAATCTGCAGCATGCCGGTTTACCTTGCGTTTTCGCTTGCGAATTGTATCTGACAAGTTAATAAATAAAACGCACCAAAATCTGCACCTATTTCCGCATGAAAATGTAAAAACTGCACCTTAAAAAAAAAAAAAAAGGCATAAAAAAGCCCACTATAAAGGCCAGATTCACACAAACCAGTGCAAACTAGGACATGTGAAACGTCGTCTTTTCACATAGATTTGAGTCTATCTTGGGATCCATGAAAACTGAAGAAAATAGGACATTGAAACAACGGCCGTGTGAACGGCCCAATTGGAATACATGCATCCGCATGACAGCTGTTGTTTTAACGGCCGCCATACGGTTGTATACTACGGTCGTCTGAATTCGGCCTCAGGTGCGGAATGTACTTGCGGAATTACTGCGGTTTTGATGCAGATTTTCTGTTCCAAGTTCTGCAACGTGTGCGTGTAGGCCCCGTGCACACGACCGTATTTTCATCCATCCGTAAATACTGTCCGTACGTACGGATCCGTAGTTATCCGCATGTACGGAACGGTATCCACAAATACGGTCCATAGTGCGACCGTAGATACGGATCCGCAAAAAGAAGAAAACCACAAATGATATGCAAAATCTGCAAACCTGCAGTCGCCTAGCAACTGTATGGCTACAGGTGCACATCCATAGCCGTCCGTAATTACGGAAACGCCCATGGACTTCCATGGGGAGTCCGTGCCGTAATTAAGAACAAGAATAGGACATGTTCTATATTTTACGGAATGGACACCCATCCGTAAAAACACACAAAGGTATCCGTAGCCCATAGAAATGAATGGGTCTGTAATTACGGATGAAAAATACGGTTGTGTGCATGGGGCCAAGGGTTTATATGCTATAGATGCAGCACATACAGCTGATAGAGGGCCTATATAGAAGGGATCCCAGCCAAGATTGTACCCATTCTCCTTCCTCATGTTGTAGCTCACAAACTAGAATATTATATTATATTATGCATGTCAGTGTTTTCGCATGCACATCCCTCTATCAGTAATACCCAAGGCTCTTTTACACAGGCCAATTATCGCACAAACGAGCGTTCATATGAATCTTTGCCGATCTTTGCAAAACGCTCAATCATCGGCTGATCGATAATATTTAATGCTGCATAAATTATACGTTGTCGGCAGTACATCTCCTTGTGTAAACAGGGAGATGTGCTGCCGACATGATGGAAATTTATGGGGACGAATGATCGTAGCGACGATCGTTCGTCCCCGTACGTAACCCAGCATTGCTTCTTGTGAAGGCCGTGTAATAGGACCCTTACTATGTACTAACAGAGCGGACCGAACGTCATATAATAATAATACGTCATATATGTACGGTCACCTTTGATCTCCTTCTACACTTACCCTCGTGGATGTCGGTCCAGTTCATGGAGGACGGTGTGATCACAATATTCAAAGACTAAATGTAACTTTCTCTTCCGTCTAAACACTTCCAGGAGGTTCACGAGGTTCGGGTGTTTTAATTGCTGTAAAGAGAAAAAAAAAACACACAAAATGGGAGGACAAATGCATCAGAAAATACATTTCATTTATGGTAGATCTAAATAATTCGAAGATGGAATTACGTGGCCAGGCAATGGGAACCTTCATAGATATCAATAGCAAACAAGTCAAAAACATAGAAACAATGACAATCGGCATTTAAAAAAATTGCCAGATCAAACATGTGGTCATCGATTGCCTATTAAAAGAAAATCTAACTCTGGATTTTTTAACATTGTTCTATATCAATCGGCATCATAGGGAGCTCTCACGAGAATACTGATTGGCCAAAAGTAATGTGATAGGCGGGAATATCTTGTACTGCGCTGCTGACTGGTTTAGCCCTTTGTGGACACCTTCCTGACGTCTTTCTCCTGACGCATGCCCTGTATCATAAATGAAAAAAGCTAATAAATGTTGCCAGTTTCCGATTTGCTTTTCTTCTTTTGTAAATATGCCATAAAGGACATTATCATGGGATAATATACTTGGAGAGGTTCACATGTTCCATGTCCCGGAGACAATATCAAAGCATAAACTAATACCGCTAAGATCACAACACAAACACGGCCATTGAAACCCAGGCTTTCCTGGTTGCTCACAGGACACACACACACATAGGACTCCTATCCATCACTCGCACACGGCGCAGCAGCAGGTATTGTTGGTTACAATTCAGCGTTCACTAAATATTTGCTTTTTAGCAGGTCTGTATAGGGAGGATCAGAGCAGCTTAACTACACAAACATGTTGCCAGATAGGGCCTGGCATTCCAATGGTCAATAAACAGAGGTTGTTACTATTTACTAAGAGCAGGAGAAACACTCCTCAAGCAGGTCTCCACATGTTATACTGATAAGGCAATGGCTTTTCCAAGCTGCCACTTTCTAGCGTGGGAGGAAGAAAGAAATCTTGTAAAAAATTTTACGAGCGATACCAAAGCATATAAAGTCCATCACACGGGACATCCTGCGGTGACGGTTTTATAGTCGCCACAAATGTATTAGAGTTGGTAGACGCTCACACAAGCTCGGATGTTGGGAAAAATTGGGATTGAACAGGTTGGACTTTTCCCTTTTGAGTCTACGTTTGTCCCTGAGAAGCGTCAAAATCTCTGCCTGGAAGCCGCTCCTCCACCCATGCCTAAATATAATTAACACACCTGCTCGGTAGAGGCCCTTTTAGGTTAGTATCCCACGCAGCATTTTTAGAAAGAATTGCACACATTTTCTAGCGTTTTTCCTGCCATTTTTAGTGTAGAAATATTGAACGCACTACAAATATAGCTTTTTTTTTTTTAGGTGGCTTCTTTTTTTTTTCTCCCATGCACCTCCATAATTTTTTTTTTTTTTACTCTTCAAAAAAACTCATGTGTCATTGTGTGTAATGTTCTTTTATGGTTCTTTTCTGCGGTGTTCTTTTCAGAATAAATCTCGATTTGCAAAGTGGAAAACAGCACATAAAAAATGCAAGTAGTAAAACACACTATTTGGCAAAAAACACCCCCACCACCCCAAAAAAAACCACAAGTAAACAGGGCAGCGATCGGCCGATAAACGATCAAACACTCATTCGTCGGCTGATCGCAACTTTTATGCTGCCAGAAAAACGGTCACTTGTTGGCAGCACATCTCCCCATGTAAACACGGGATATGCTGCCGACAAGATGAAAAATGGATGACTCTTCGTTTTCATCTGCGTCGAGACTCCGTTCATGGGCTACGTCGGAGCTTTCCGTCAGGGGAACCCATTGACCATAGGTTTCCGTTTGCATCACCATTGATTTCAATGGTGACGGATCCGGTGCGAATGATTTCCGTTTGTCACCGATGTTTAAGGGTTCCGTCGTTTTGACTGAATGAATAGCGCAGTCGACTACGGTACCGATTCCGTCAAAACGACAGAGCCATGAAACAGTCACAAACGGTGATGCAAACAGAAACCTCTGTTTATCCTTTTTACATCTTCTACTGTATTCTTTCTAGTACAACCTTTATTATCATTTTTGCATACTCCCAATTTCTTGTTTATTATTCCTTCCACAGGTTTATATGTATTTCTTCTTTCAAAATGTATGAAGGAAAATGCAGACTACCAGTATTTACTACAATCCTCTATCGTAACAAAGCTGCTGCAAAGATTTCTGCGTGAATCCCCAATGTGTTCATTAATGTTCCAGATAAGTTCATTTGCACAGCTGAGCGGTGAAATACCTTATAAATCGGATTGGGAAAGACTCTTGAGAAATAGACGTCTATGAACTAACTGCGTGATTAACCAAAGAACTACAAACTGCTTACACTGCCTTGCGCAGGGAATCGTTAATTGTACAGCCACAAATTTCATGTATATTGTAATGATACAGGTTCCTCTAGAACTGGAGAAAAAAAAAAAAACGATGAAAAACTGACTGCACGATTATAGAACTTGCTAAATTCCTGTTGGTGGCCAGAAAGGAGAAGGGACTTTATGCTCTGCTCATGCCCACAGTGCATGATGGGACATTGCAAGTCATCTGCACTTGAAATTTGTCTCGTCAGATAATTTTTTTTTTTAGTAAGGCCCCATGCACGCGGCTGTGCCCACAAACATGGTCCGCGATAGCGGCCGGCCGCCGGTGGCCGTGGACAGCAACCCACATTTTTGTGTCGTGCTCCCATATAAAGTATGTGTGCACGGTCCGTGAAAAGCAAAAGATAGGACATGTCCTATCTTTTGCGGCGGCTTTCTACGGCCCGGACACCTTCCCATAAATAAACGGGAAGGTGTCCATGGACAACAGAAGTGAATGGGTCCGTAATTACTGATGATTTTTAATGTCGTGTGCATGGGGCCTGAGGGAAGGAAAGACTTGCACCAGAGAGGTGTGACACACGTATATATGGAAGGGTGCAATAGTGGCAGCTCATGCAGCGGTCAATGGAGGGGGCACCAGCAGAGTTTGGCCATGTCTCTTATGTGAGGTGTGAAGCTGTACACGGCTCTACCTGTCCAAAAGGCAAAGTAACATTTGCAAACAAGGAAGGATGGGATCTGCCTGCAGGTCACTCCATCCATCCCTCTTTCACATGGCAGTATTTTGGTCAGAATTTAGAATCAGATAAAACCAGGAGATAGTCCAAAACATATAAGCGGTCAAAATCTTTCCATTATACTTTTTCTGTAAGGGTTTCACTCCTAGTTTGGCTTCCAAATATTGATGCAAAAATACTGAACTAAATACTAAAAACTAGTATTTTGTTAGTATGCTGCATCAGCATTTGTAAGCCAAAACCAGCAGTGGGGCCAAAACATGGAAGAGGTAATATTTACATTATACTTTTTCTCCGAGTAGGTTCCATTTGAAGTTTTGGCTTATAAAAACTATTCCAAAATACTGACCTAAATCATGTCATGTGAGAGGGGCCTTAAAGGGATTTTCACATCATAGACAATTATGGCATAGGATATGAAATAAATGTCAGCTTGACAAGGGTCAATAGACATGGCTATATACATTTCTCCTATTCAATATAATGGAGAGTGAGTACGCGTCATCTTTATGTTAATGGGGGAATCTGGAGTTAGAACGATTGTCTGACACCTTGCCATAGACATTTGATGGTTGTCTGACAACAGTTTTTACCTCTGACTCCCACCATTAACATGTCATTTGGTTTGGTGAAGACGCACCAGGCCCTCCGGTCCTGCGATAGGGATTGGGGAGTGTATTGTAATGGCATAAACCAGCATGATGAAGGAGAGGTCCTCCTGATTATTAGCTCCGCTCTCCTCTATATGCCCCCCTATAAAAAGCAATGCTAAAGATATAACAGAATGCATTGACTCTCAGTGGCTCAACAGCAAATTTCAATGTCTGGAAGTAAAAGGAGAAAACAGAAGGACGAATTCATGCACTAAACCCGTAAAAATCAATGAAATGTTGGTTCTTTGGCTAATTAGACTAAAGCGAATTGGTTATGTATTCCACTGAATTGCAAGATACGAGCGTCATCTGTAGAAAAATGTCTTCATACATGGAAATGTCTCATTAATAAGTAACTGTGTAAATGTATTTGTGCCATTGACAGGTACCTTGAGCATGCGGATCTCCCGTAAGGCAATTTTCTTAATCACTGGATCATCTTCGGACTCTAGGAACTTCTTTATTGCCACGATCTGTCCCGTGTCTCTATTCCTGCATTTAAAGACAACTCCATAGGAACCTTCTCCTATTTTGCCGATCTTCTCATACTTCTCCATAAGTCTGGACTAGCTTGACGCTTAAATGAAATCCTGTGAGGCTCAGCTGTAGGAATAAGAGGCAAGTCTATGAAGGCAGAAACTTTTCGCAAGTTTTCCTTCCAATTAGGCGGCACCTGGAAGCAGAACAAAGGATCCGGTTTAAGCATAATTTATTTTGAATGGCCGATGCACAAATAGATGGAGCATGATATAAAAGGATAATTTATGTCACTGGCACTCCATTCACTGAGAGCCATTGTTAAAGTGAAAAGCCAAAGTAGTGGAGAAAATTGACCCCAAGGAGTGCAAGAATATACAGGGGAAGGGCTTAATCAGACCAACGTGTGGAATCTCGGACGTAAAAAAACGCGTTGCCCCCATGCGGGTCCCGTTTTCACAGATCTTAATAGTATTGAGTCTATAAAGGGATCGGACATGTTCTATTTCTATATTTCAACGGACCCTTCACACGGTCCGTTGAAACAACGGCCATGTGTACGGCCCCATTGAAATACATGCGTCCGTGTGACGGCTGTGACATGGACGTATTCAATGTTTGTGTGAATAAGCCCTAAGGGTAGGGACACACGTAACGGCCGCATCCAGAAGATGTGGTCGTTACCCGATGCTGGAATGCCATTGTTATCGCAAATTACAGCATTATTCAAATGATTTTTGAAGTCTGCAAATTTTTTTGCAGGTAAACCACGTGGACATTACAATCAAAACGCGTGATGGTGCGGTATTTGTCCGCATCACGGCTGAACTTCAGTTGGACTGGGAGCGCTATGTGCGTCTCTAACAGAAGGTAGAAAGCTGCTGTCAGATGAGTCTATTAACGGACAAAAGATTAGGCAATGTTCAAAGTCAAAAGCCCAATCCTTCTCTCCCCCGACACCATTTACATGAGATAGTCGACAGGTCCCGTAGAAATCAGCAGGTAAGGCGACATACATCTAAGGGTATGTTCACAAGCAGTGACCAAAAACATCTGACAATACGGAGCTGTTTTCAAGGGAAAACAGCTCCTAATTTTCAGACTTTTTTTTAAGCCACTCACGTTTTTCACGGCCGTTTTTGGAGCGGTTTTCAATAGAGTCAATGAAAAACGCCTCCAAAAATGTCCCAAGAAGTGTCCTGCACTTCTTTTGACGAGCCGTCATTTTACGCACCGTATTTTGACAGCGACGCGTAAAATAAAGGCATCGTGGGAACAGAACATCGGAATTCCCATTGAAAACAATGGGCAGATGTTTGTAGGCGTATTAGGGGCGTTTTTTCAGGCGTAATTCGAGGTGTAAAACGCCCGAATTACGTCTGAAAACAGTGCGTGTGAACATACCCTAATGTGTATGGCCAGATTAAGGCCAGGATCACATGCACAATTTTGAAGTTTTATACTCCTTTTTTTTTTTAGCCAAAGCCAGGAAATGTATAAAGAAAGCACTGATGCATCTCCTTTCTTTTGTCTCCACTCTTGTGTTCAACTAAAAAACAAACTGAGACAAAAACTGCATGTGTGATCCTGGCCTTATACCGATGTTAAAAAGCGGCCGTATAACGATTGTCCGAAACGGTCTTAAGGTTGTGTTCTACAGGGGTCGCAAATTGCACCCCCAAATTTTTTTACATATGGTGCACACCAAATGTATTATGGCTTTTTAACTCTTTTTTAGCCTATCGAATATCCCTAGCAAGTTGTGATGAATATATTATCTCACGCTCGCCATTGTGATAAGTTTGAAGCCATCTGTGACATTGTTGACCATTCGCAAATTCATGCATCTTACAGCAACGTTGATGAATCTCATTCTTTTCAATAGGAATCGACACGGTTGGGTCACAGTAGGGCGACTTTTCCATTGACTCCTATGGGCAGCTAGTAGCATTAGACAACTTGAGTTTTGCAACAATCTTGCAATAGGCAATACACAAGTTGTCACTTGGCCCTTCTCCATCTGCTCAACCTCTGCATGTTATTTATGCAGGTACAACTTCTAATAACACAGAATTGGTTAAGCAGCTTCGAACATAATAATATTACTGCGTTGCAAGAAAAGGAAGTAAACAAAACATCAAAGTCTAGACCACAAAAAAAAAACATGCAATCTAATTGCCATAAATGCAGCTTTATTTAAAAGGAGTCATTCGGGACATTGTCTTGCATACGGTAAAAGGTCTTGCAGTGGCTGGCTCAGGATTTCATGGTTACGTTCCCTGGGACAGACCTCGGCATATAAAGTCGGATCTCTTTTCCCCCGAGTTATTGGCTCATTGTCAAAGTGTGAAGTTGAGGTGTAATTTAATGCTTCAGAACAAACAGAGGCCTTGAGGCTCATGCAAACTGCAGACCATCAGGCTCCAGCAGTGACATTAGATGCTCTATCTCTGGTGACCCGATACGCCCCGACTTTGTACACTGCGCTTCCAGTTTCCTCTCTCACTTTCTTTTTATTTTACTTTTAGAATCGGTTTAAAACACAACGTAACCATTAGTCGCAGCAAATCTCAATTTTGCGCACAGACACTTGCTTTACTGGGATTCCTATAAGTAATAAAAATATAGGTTTCAGATATAGGTTTATAGAAGGAGGTTTTTTTCACGTTACCGTGCATGCTGGGAGTTGTAGTTCTGCAACCACTGGAGAGCCACAAGAAAGCAAAAGTTGTAAAGCCAGTGCTGAACAAATCGCAGGAGCCAATAAAATTTGCTTTTGGTACCTAACTTTTTGGCTGTCATCAACAGTTTTCATTGCCGGGCTAACCAAAAAATAATCAAACTTGCTGCTGGTGTGATCTGACTGGTAACTAACGTCTACAGTAAGGCCTCATGCACACGACCGTAAGGGTTTTTGCGGTCCGCAAATACGGACCCGTGGCTATCGATACACATCCGTAGCCGTCCGCAATTGCGGAAGCAACCATAGTCTTATATGGGCAAATCCGTGCCGTAATTGCGAACAATAATAGGACATGTTCTATATTTTGCGGATTATTTCTACAGCCCGGACACACATCAGTAAATATATATGGAAAGGTGTCCGTGGCCAATAAATTACGGTCGTGTGCATGGGGTCTAATTTGTAAATCCCAGAAAGGTTTGTCTTATGCAAATTTGTGTAATTGAATAGGAATTATAAAAAAAAAAAAAAAATCGTTTGAAGGCCTCTTTCAGACGGGCATTTGTAAACGTCCGTAATACGGATGATATTGCATCAGTATGTCGTCAGTATTTCATCAGTATTGCATCAGTACTACAGATTCGTATTACTGATGGCCTGTCTTCTAGGGAGAAAATTTAATGACATAAGACAGCCCCTTTTAAAAATGGATGCACTACAGACGACATACGGATGCATCAGTATTATAATCGCTCTCCACAGACTTCAATGGGCGTTTTCTATCCTAAACTACGGATGAAAGTAAAGCACGCTGCGTTAATAAAATACACACGTATTTTATATGCCCATGTGAATCGCCTCATTGAATGACATTAGCTGCGAATTACGGTCCACAAATAACGGATGGAATATGGATGAAAAATACGCACCTCTGAAATAGGCCTAGCACTAAATTTTCTTTAAAAAAAATAATTATATATATATATATATATATATATGACATGGGCAACTAAGCTTAGGATCATACGCCCCATTCGAGCAAAGTGAGCAGATGCAGCAAGTACATTCAGGGTTTTGCTATGGCACCGCACTGATAAGTATATGGGTGATTAAATGTGGCATTTACAACCCCTATCCCATTAAGGCGATGGATTTGGCTATTATGCCAGGACACTTGTCAGACATTAAATACATAGTGACTGCACCTGCCAAGCAACCAGATCTCAGTCAACTATTCTGACTCTCTCACCGGCTCCTGTCAACACGACGACATTATACCGTGGCTGCAGGACAGACTGGAATGAACATAGAGAACTGGGCTTTTCCTTGGCTCACTAATCTTACATAGTGGAGATGTCCAGGAAACAAGATCAGTAAACGGAGGACATCATTGCCCTGTAATCTCCAGTACTCTAAATGGATTTCGTCCACTAACCTAATTTAGGCCACCTTCAGACGAGCGTAAGGCTGGGTTCACATGACCACTTTAACGTCCGTAATCGACGGACGTATTTCGGGCGGAAGTCCCGGACCGAACACACGGCAGGGAGCTGGGCTCCTAGCATCATAGTTATGTACGATGCTAGGAGTCCCTGCCTCTCTGCAGGACAACTGTCCATTACAGTAATCATGTTTTCAGTACGGGACAGTAGTTCCACGGAGAGGCAGGGACTCCTAGCATCGTACATAACTATGATGCTAGGAGCCCGGCTCCCTGCCGTGTGTTCGGTCCGGGACTTCCGCCCGAAATACGTCCGTCGATTACGGACGTTAAAGTGGTCGCGTGAACCCAGCCTAATACGGGTGCTTTTTTGCACCCGAATTACGGATGTAACACCGGGACGTCCGGTGATTTGAGTTAGGGCACCATAAAATTATACGGTGTGCTTACTCCAGTTCTCATTATCCGCCGGACGTCCGGGTTTTGCGTTCGTAATTCAGGCGTAAATAGCACACGTAATACGCTCTTCTGAAAGCGGCCTGAGGGTCCGTCCAGGCAGACGGACATCAAACAGTTAGAGGTATTTTTTTGGGAATACACATTGATGACCTATCATTAGGGTAGGCCTTCAATGTGTGATCAGTGGGGTCCGACTTCCAACAGAACAAAGGGGATAGGTTGCAGTACTAGACACAGCCACATGTACGGCCACGACACTGTGCGCCAGGATAAACATTAAACCGATCCTCCGTTCTGCTGATTGATGGGGATCCCGAAGATCAGACCCAAACTGATCACACATCAATGGCCTATACTAAGGTCACTTTCACACAGGCAAAATCTGGTCAGTATTTTGTATCAGTATTTGTAAGCCAGGAGCCCTTTTTTGTGTTTCATTCTTGGATAGGTCATCAATGTGTATTCCCTGAAAACCCCTTTAAGCTGACCATACACGTTAGATATTTGACAGCAAATTTTGTCAAATTTTTGCACTGCACACCTCAGTAAGATGAAAGGAGGATACAAGCTCTTCCTGAGCGGCAGCTGCAATAGTCACAGCCGCGGGATTATTCCAAAATGAGGAAAAAAAGCATGTTTTATGCACATGTATATCGGACTGGCGCGACAAACTATTCATATTGGATCTGGCTCGCCCGTCACAAAAGCCCCAGCCTTACCTGCAGGGTCAGAATGGCCCACCACAGTATCCTCCGGTGGCCCAGGCTCTGACAAAACTATAGGTCCAAAGGTTCAGCAGAAGACATTCTGACTTTGGAGCCAATCACTCTCCACTAAGGTCTATTTATTTTTGGCTGATTCACAAATAACCTATTAGAAAAAAGTGTGATGTGCGCCTATACTGTATAGAGAGAGGTGGAACTCTGAATCATCCCTCTAGTGAGCCACAGATCTGCCAAGTGGGCATGTTTATTTTAACGAGGAGAGGAAAATAAGCAGCTGCCAGACCCCTCTGGCAGTGGCTTATCTCCTGTGGGAGCAAAGGATCTAACATGCCCGATCCTTCTTTCCCCCCCGACATCTGCCGTTTAGGGAAGAGTTGGGGTAATAATTAAGGTCATTGGGAGACAAATTAAATAAACTGATACAAACTGATGTAAATTCATCAGTTTTTCAATCAGTTTAGATCAGTTGCAGAACAAAACAATATAAGGGCTTGTCCACACACAACAGAATCGCTGCAGAAAATCAAAGGCTTTCTGCTGCGTTTGGTGCGGAAATTGCTGCGTTTTTCCCAATGTTAGGAGATGGAGACATCTCTGAAAAACGCAGCAATTCTGCACACTTTTCGTAGCAGGAATTTACATGTCGCGGTTTGAAAAATATGCACCGCAGGTCAATTTCGGTTCAGGAACCTTAGGCAGCGTGTGGCTGAGATTTGTTAAAAATCTCATCCCCTATGCTTCTACTATATTCTTCTGCTTTTTTTCCGGCCAAAATGCCAGCCGGAAAAAAAAACACGGCAATTCCGTTACGTGTGGACGAGCCCTAAAGCAAAAAGTCGGAAGAAGATACAGAGAAAATACAAATAAAAATAAAAAGTTATTCAAAAAGCTTCTAAACAATGACAAAAACACGTAAATCACCATACATGATAACAATCTGGGAACTCCCCCGTGACATATCCCATTATACAGACACGTGATTGCGTTTTTAATCTTTTACTGTCTCATTTCGTTACACAAACAAATCTCCAAAACATCTGCAGCAACTACATGAAATGGTTTACTAGTGACATGCAAAATACGAGACGTGTCCTTCATTGTGAAGGTTCGAGGCGGCGGAGGAATGTTAATTTTTAACAGATTTCTATTCATTTCCAACTGCTATTTGGAAATTTTGCGGTCTACGTCAGTAAAGTTATTTACAACCATCAACCCTGCCAAGGACCGAAGAGCTGAAATAGACAATACAATATCGCAATTTACATACACAATGCAAGATCGCGTGCTCAGTCCCATACGGCAGCACACAGTCCCATACGGCAGCACACAGTCCCTACAATTTTGCATTATAGACCCGTAGACAATCCCTGTGCCTCCATACGGTGCCTCTGTGACTCTCTAGAACAGGGGTGTCAAACCTAATTTCACAGAGGGCCACATCAGCCTTCTGGTTGCCTTTAAAGGGCCGATTGTATAAATGCAACAGCCCACTTAACTGTTAATTTATATTATATTAATCCACAGATCCCCAGATGGTAATAATGATCCCGCAGTGCTCGACACAATAAAAGTGCCCCCACAGTATCTGTGCCCCCACACAGTAATAATGCCCCAGTTGAGCCCCCTGTAGATAGTCCAACACACACAGCCCCCTGTAGAAAGCGCCAAACACCCCCTCTCGTACAGAGTGCCCCACAGCCCCCCACCGTGTACAGAGTGCCAAACAGCTCCCCCTTGTAGAGAGTGCCCCACAGCCCCTTCCCCTTCTAGAGTGCCACACAGCTCCTCCTTGTAGAGAGTGCCATACAGTCCGCCCCTTGTAGATAGTCCCACACATATGGCCCAGAGCGCCCCAGGCTACATAGGCCCCAGAGCGGAGAGCGGTAGCTTACCGCCACCGCTCTCCCTGACGGGACTCACATTCAGCAGGTCACGCGGCGGTCGGAGTGAAGTCGGTGCCGGCCCGGGAATGAACCAGTCCAATTACCTGACCGCACTCAGACTTACTCACTTGGCCACGGCCTGTATATTGCAGACTTAGAAGTCCTACATGTAAAAACCTGAGGTTTTTATATAAATACATGTGCGTATATATATATATATATATATATATATATATATATAGCCCCCCCACACACACACACTCATATATACAGTATACATTCAGAGGTAGCTACGATAGATAGATAGGGTATGTTCACACGGCCCATTTACGGACGTAATTCGGGCGTTTTTGCCCAGAATTACGTCTGAAAATAGCGCCTCAATAGCGCTGACAAACATCTGCCCATTGAAAGCAATGGGCAGACGTTTGTCTGTTCACACGAGGCGTAATTTACGCGCCGCTGTCAAATGACGGCGCGTAAATAGACGCCCGCACCAAAGAAGTGTCATGTCACTTCTTGGGGCGTAATTGGAGCCGTTATTCATTGACTCCAATGAATAGCAGCGCCAATTACGGCCGTAATGGACGCGGCGTTCAAGCGCCTGCACATGCCGGTACGGCTGAAATTACGGGGATGTTTTCAGGCTGAAACATCCCCGTAAATTCAGCCGTTACGGACGCCCTTGTGTGAACATACCCTTAGATAGATAGGAGACAGACTTTTATTCCGATATTTAATATTCCACATATTCCTAGATTCTGCCACTTATTTCTAGGACTGCAAAATAATCTGGACTCACAAAACATCAGAATTTTATTTTGTCCTTTATTTCTGAAGTACATTTTTCTATGACTGTCCAAAAATCTAGGAATTGCTGCTCCCTCTTCCTCTGTCTATTATAATGTACAAATAATAATAATCATATGACATAATTGCATGAAGCATAATAGTAAGCAGAGAATGACAAAACATTTACATAAACTCCACATAATTGTAACATTAGTATAGAATATCACTCCTCTCCAAAGCATATGTATATATTATTATTATCAATGTAAATAGTGCCCGCACTACAGTAACACTGCGCACTAGACGGAGGGGACCAGCACCGAGTATACACCATGCGCTGTACATAGGAACTGTCACAACACGCAGTGTAACTACTACTCCCCGGCTGCTGTAGTGCTGTGACCCGCAGATAACACCACTAGCAGTGTCTGCGGTACCGCTGGGCTCACTTACCTGTACACGGGGTGGGCAGTGTGCACGGCGCTGACTTCGGGGACCTTTGTTCTTACCGAACCGACTCACCGCTGACTGACAGCAGAACTACTCAGTACGGCCGTCGCCATAGAAACATAAACTCCGCCCTCTGCCCACCCAGCCAATCAGCGGGCGCTGCTGCTCTCCCGCCACAGGGGAAACATTCCTCAATGTTCAGTAGCCTGTTCTCCCTCAGAATATGCACCTGCTGAGGTGATGGTGTCTCACAGGCGCAGCTGCTGAGGTGATGGTGTCTCACAGGCGCAGCTGCTGAGGGATGGTTATTATTCTTGACGTAAAGGGCTTGTATGAGTCCCATTTTATAAAAAAAAAAAAAGTAAAACAATAATTAAAAAAAATAATTACCTCAGAAATTATTTTTTTGCCAGCGTCCATAGGTTTCCATCAGTCCTGTGTGTGTCCAAGGCCCAAGAGACGTTGCATCCATAGTGATGTAATTGTAGGTGACCGTGTATTCCAGCCGCGTAACGTCCTGTGGAAGCCATTGAATAACGTAGTCGCAGGACGTTATGTCACTATGACCACAACTCCGCCTCGTCCTCGGATCTTGAGCTACTGGCAGACAAGAATTAATTTCAAAATTATTTATAAAACAACTTTTTCTATTTTATAAAGGTGCTAGGAGATTTCAGAACATGTACTTTAGATTGGTTTATATTGGTTAATAAAATGAGGCAAACGAAACCGTAATCTTTAATGGTTAATAAAATGCCAGGACTACATGGCGCTTGTTGGCGGTAAACATACTTGAAAGACTATCAGTCGTATTTGCGTAACTCGATTCTGCAATACGGTGACTGCCAAGTTGCAAGTGACAGAAAACTTTGCAGACACATCCAGGATGAAAATCACATAACATTGGTTTCAATAACATAATAACGAGAACCTCAATAAAATTTGTGAATGATGACAAATCCCAAAAGGAACGGCCAAAATGAATCCAAGAAATAATTAATCTGGTCACAAAGCATCCCAGAAAAACATATGAAGATCTGCAGATCTCCCTAAGGCTAGGTCTACATGGCGACGTTGGCCGCGACACAGGTCGCATTGCCAAAGATCACAGTGTCGCGCTGCCTGCATATATGTGGTGGTTTTGCCACCCGCAAGTTACCGTGACACCACAGTTCAGTGGGTTTACATTTCTTGCAACTAGTGTTGCGGTCGTGGCAAATTGCAGGTCACAAAGCAATCCTGTTGATATTTATTACTTGCATTGCACACAGCGATCTTCGGCAGTCCGACCTGTGTTTCGGCAAAAGTCGCCGTATAGCCCTAGGCTAAGGCCTTGGCTTAGATCAGTCTTCATGAATCCATGATAACAAGGTGAATTAACAAAAATGAGATACATGAGAAAGCAGCAAGGTGTAAACCACCGCGATACAAGATACTCGTCTAGCATTTGCAAAAACAAGACCTTGATGATCCCAAAGCCGTGTGAGAACGGATAGATGAGTCAAAAAGAACGCTAGCAAAAAATCCTTAGGTGAAGTAGATACATATTTCTACAATAAGATCATCATACCAATAGTCAAACATGGCGGTTGTGGAGGTGATAATACTATGCTCCCTCAGGACCGGACAACAGCTGAAGGAACCATAAATTCTGCGCCGCAACAGAAGATTGTGTCTGACAAAATAAAAATATGAGCAAAAACAACACCAAAACTGCACTGTACCCTAAGGGGTGTTCACACGGTGTTTTTTTTTGGCACAATTTTTTACGCGGAAACCGCCCCAAAAAACGTCTGAAAAAGTCTCCCATTGATTTCAATGGGAGGCAGAGGCGTTTTTGTTTATCTTGCGAGAGCACACACAGTCCTGTGTTTCTGCAGAGTATGCGCGCGTTACCGTTCACGCGCACATCTCCGACGTTACTCCCGCCGCCACAGAACAGAAGACGAGGAGAAGATCTACTCACATACCTGGATGTGAGTAGATCTTCTTCTCATCGTCTTCTGTTCCGTGGCGGCGGGAGTATCGTCAAGAGTAGCGACGTCGGAGATGTGCGCGCAAACGGGCGTGCGCGCATGCGTGAGGGCGCGCGATCTTGCTCTCTGCAGAACCACAAGACTGTGTGATCTCGCGAGAGAGATCACAGCACAAGCCGCCCTGATGCTGTCCGTAGCTGATTGGACAATGTCAGAGCGAAAAGCAACACGCACACATGCCATTTAGAAAGAGAGAAACGCCCCATTGACCGTTCAGGAGGTTATTTACATATCGGGCGCTAAATATAACGGCACCAATATCTAAATAACGGAGGAGGCTGGGTTTGTGCAGCACTTAGAAAAGATTCAAGAAAAATTGGTCCACTCATTTGAAGTAAGGATTATTGAAATTTCCAAAATAGAAGAACGGTAACATTGAAACGGTACAATGGAAACCCTGAGTCACAATATTTCTGAGTACAAATTCCAATCATACCCAAATGAATGAACATATAACCAAGATGGAAGGATCAGGAAAGGGAAGGAAGGGGTGAGGGAGGGGGGGAAACAACAGGCATAGGTGCGCCACATTCCATGATTGAACGGTGCACGGGCAAAAGAGCTACGTCGGGAGTAGGTAGAAATCCAACAAACAAAGTTAGAGGTCCAGCACACAATATGATATGAAAAATTACAAAACTGTTTAAGTCAAAATGAAAAAAATAAATTAAAAAAAACGCCTACGCGTTTCGAACTTTTCAGTTCTTAATCATAGCTATGAGTGAGTGCTGAAAAGTTCGAAACGCGTAGGCGTTCTCTCCCTTTTTTTTTATTTTTTATTTTGTTGTTTTAATTTTGACTTAAATAAATAGTTTTGTAATTTTTCATATCATATTGTGTGCTGGACCACTAACTTTGTTCCTTTGTGCAGCACTGCCTATTGCATGGTGCACTCAGCTGCTCATGTATGGGCAGCTGAAAGGTTTTCTTTAAGGAGCCTCACACACGAGCGTGTTCGGTCCGTGATATACGGTTCGTACGTCGGCCGCATTTCCCGGACCGAACACACTGCAGGGAGCCAGGCTCCTAGTATCATAGTTATCTATGGCGCTAGGTGTTACTGCCTCTCCGCGGAACTACCGAAAACATGATGACAGTACAGGACAGTTTTCCCGCAGCGAGGCAGGGACACCTAGCGTCATAGATCACTATGATGCTAGGAGCCCGGCTCCCTGCAGTGTGTTCGGTCCAGGAAATGCGGCCGACATACGGACCGTATATCATGGACCGAACACGTGTGTGGGAGGCCTAATGGAAGAACCTTAAACTGCAATGCAAACCGCAACTACAACTCTACTTGCTTATTGCATTACGGTGATGTGGTTTGGCAACACATGTATTGGCATGCGATTCCCCACACTATAACCACCACACATGAATGTACCCCAAGGGCAGCAGAATTCCTTTAATCTAGCATTAATAGTACAGATTCTGAAAGAATGGCACTTTATTCCAGCATGGAATTGCAAAATAACCTTGGACGTCACAAAACCTGATGCATATGACTAACCAGAGATAAAACGTTATAAGACCCTTCTGATTAAGCATGGGCTACGCGTTATAATAGTTGGAAATTGCAACTTTTCCCCCCATATGGGGCTTTGTGAGATAAATTTCATGTCATTTACAAGTGACTTTTATTCTCTAAAAACTATGTGATAGTAGCATATTATGTTGGTAGTTCATTTTGAGCTGTATTTTTTGGCATTCTCTATCCGTACAAATCAGTCTTTTAAACTTTTCTGATAATCCAGAATATTTCTTAAATCAGTATCTATCAAGTCCTGTTAAATAAGGCTTCGTTCACATCTGCGTCAGGGCTCCGTTCTGGTGCTCCGTTGGAGCTTTCCGTTAGAACGGAACCCCGACTGAAATGAACGGAAACCCTAGGTTTCCGTTTGCATCACCATTGATTTCAATGGTGACGGATCCGGTGCAAATGGTTTTCCGTTTGTCTCAGTTGTGCAAGGGTTTCGTCGTTTTGACGGAATGAATAGCGTAGTCCACTGCGTTATTGCTTCCGTCAATACGACGGAACCCTTGCACAACTGAGACAAACAAAAAACATTTGCACCAGATCCGTCACCATTGAAATCAATGGTGATGCAAAAGGAAACCTATGGTTTCCGTTTGTTTCAGTCAGGGTTCCGTTCTGACGGAAAGCTCTGACGGAACGCCAGAGCGGAGCCCTGACCCAGATGTGAACGAAGCCTAATCTGTATTTCAAAAATGGTATGTCTGTGCAGAGAAGAGCTAAGTGTCCCCACTCACGAAGAAGTTTAATGTTTTTTTTTTTTGGTCACACGGAGTTGTTACTTATTACAAAAACAATAAACCACTTTATCACAGACTGATTAACAGATTACTCCCTGACTTGAATATACTAATACATTAACAAGACCACGTGAATTTTTAAATAAGGAATCCCCTTTTCTTGACAATAAACAGCAAGTTGATTTGGATGTCTGAAATGTACCTACCGCTTACACAGCTTCATTTTGTTGTGTTCATACAATAATAAAAAACACAAGTCGTCTTTTCAGTCAGTTCCTTAAAAATCCTGTACAACCTTTTCTTAAAGGGCTTGTCTGGGCATGGGTGGGGTTTCATACTGATGATCTAGCCACAGGATAGGTCATCAGTATATGATTGGTGGGGGTCCGACACCAGGACCTTGAACCGATACAGCCGTATCGGCTGCCTCCGGGCATCGGATGCTATGCAGTCAATACAATCAGGAAGTGGCCGGGAGGCAGCGATAGCAGAAAAAGGTAGAACAGGGTTTAGGGGGCCCCGTTCTGGAGATAGGTGCTGCAGCCGAGGTGTGGCCACAATGTAGCCGAACACCGAGCCAATATGAGGTTTTACCCTAAATGAACATAGTATATAAACGATTGTAAATGTCCACGTTTTTTGCAGTAAAACCACATGTCGGCTCGGTGTGGCCGTTATGTGTGTCCTTACCTATAGACATAAGATAGCGGAGGACAACCGAAGTATCCATTGACAAAAGTCACATGTCTATGGCCAGCTTTAGACACCGCTCTACTTATTGCAATTTCTTTAGGCGGTCATGACCCACGGAACCACGTAACTGCAATTTCTGATCATGCTTTTCACTTTTTCCCTTCTGTCCATATAATTACTTGGAAAATTTGCCATTAATTATAGCAGCGCCACTTCTGCTTGTTCACAGATTGCGGTGAGGAAATTACTCCAATTACTTATGCGACTGTCTCCTGGAGCTTCACTAATAAGGATTCATATCCCAGAAGTCTTGTTTTATACATTCAGGAACTGATTAATGATGTTTGTGAGGAAGTTGTCCCTATGGTGACTGCAAAGGACCCAAACAGTGCTGAAAAGATGTCACTATCTGCAAAAAAAATAAATAAAAAATCCATTGTGAACAATGAACCTTTTATATATATATATATATATATATATATATATATATATATATATATATATATATATACACACATACACATATACTGTAAAATGGAAATGTTAAAAAATAAACGCAACTTGGGTACGCAGTCATTTTTTTGTTGCATGCAATGGCAGGTTATCTAGCACTAGGGAAAGTGTGGCCCACCTAACAGGTGACATCTTTCTCTTCTACCATATGTGGCGACAGCACATCTGTATCCTTGTGCAGGGGAGGCGAATGACACAGGGTTTTAAAAAATAAATAATTTGCTGGAGGAAAAAAGTTATTAATTATAGCGCCTCAAGCCATTATTTTGCATACATCAATAACCAAGTGACACTGTGCCTGCCAGCAATGACAATACAGTCTTCACCTTCTCTTCTTTGTCAAGAGAAATTCCTAAAGTGCTTTACTTCGGCCATGTTCACATTCAGCATTGTAGTGAAGGCCTCACCACAATAGCAGAGTTAAAAGTGCGGAAAAACCTAAATTTAACCATGTGTGGTTTTGTCGCGATCACAGTTTTTCTTAAAGGGATATACTCATCTCAGACATTTATGGCATATCCACAGGATATTCCATAAATATCCGATAGGTGCGAGTAGTCCTGGGCGATTATAACCTAAATCAAGATTAACTGAACATGTAACCTCGATTACGATTAATAAACTATTTTTTGGACATCCCTTTTTGAATGCCACGCTATTTAATTACTATAGATCCCCTGAGCCTGCTGTATACCACAGTATATAATATACCCCCAACACTGCCCCTCACACAGTATAATGTTGATATAGCTGCCCCCACACAATATAATTCCCCCATACTGCCCCAATAGTGTCTAATAAAAATAATAAAAAACATCCTTACCTAACGCCATTCCAACGACGAGTGGAGGAGATCCCGCTGCTCCTCCGGTCTGCGTGGCTCGGTGCATATTTTCAGATGCCGCTAGACTTCTGCCATATACCGGCGTTTCAGGCATTCTATTGGTCCACGTGTCCTCAACGCCTGCACCATTTAAGTCTTGTTTAGCCTCAATGCCCACGCGCCACGGCAAGCCGACAGTGCATGTAAAAAAAGGGGTAATTGGGTTCTTGGTGTCGATGTTGTATACACGGTGCTTGCACTTCAAATCTAGTGTGAACATAGCCTGAGGTTGCATGAAATCTAGTACTCCGAAAAACAATAAAGAAACCCTATAAAACCAGGAGCTCACAGCCAGTTTTGGACTCCATATTTTTATTTTTTTAGCCAAACACAGGGGTGGACACAAAAGAAAGGCGATATATTAATTTTTTTATTTAACCGTTCCTTCCTTTGAGCCACGTCTGGCTTTGGCTAAAAAAACTGAACCACTACAGCATGAAAACGGGTTTAGTGATCCAGAATTTTTTTACATTTGTTTAATCTTCAAAATAATTAAGAAGTAGATTTAAATATGTCCTACTCTTTGCACTACTGTAGGTTATGCTGGTCATCCATGTGGTTTATAGTCTACAATCATTGAAAACTAATACTATAGCCAGAAGATACACAGTGGTAACTACAGGCAAAACACGCCTCCTGCTGGCAGAGAAAAAAACAAAATCAGGCCATAAAACAAGCACTGACAGGAAGAGGTATAGTTCACAGGACTCTAGTGATCTGCAACACAATATTAAGTAATAGTATGGGGACGCACGGAGAGGGAGTCTGAGGGTCCTTTTACACCAGCTAAATTTGGCCGTATCAACAAGCGGCAATCAATGAGACAGCTCGTTACTCAGCGCTCTTTTGCTTATTTCACACGGTGCTATGATCACTAATGTACGGGGACGAGATATCGTTACTATGCATTACCAACAATATTTTCTGCTGCATAAACGAGCAGATCAGCTGATGACTGAAGATTGCCCAATCATTGGCCCTATTCACACAGTGGAATTTCAGCAGCTGCAAAATTCTGCCTCCCATTCATTTAAATGGAAGTCGGACGCTTCTTTTTCCCGCTAGCTGATTTTTTTCAAAAAAGAAAAAAAGAAGCGTCCTGCCTGATCTTCGGGCGGATTCTGCCTGAACCTCACATTGAAGTCAATAAGAGGAAGAATCTTCCTGCCGACAGCAGGAATAATTCTGCGGTGGATTTTGCGGAGAGATCCAGCATGCAAGATCCGCCTTGTGAACAGGGCCTTAAAGGGAACCAGTCACCAGCATTTCACCCATTAAATCAGCAATGCCTGGTAGAGAAAGTAAGTGAAAAAAATTAAATAATTTTTATGTACCCTATAATTATCTTCTAAGTAGGCGCTGTACCTTTAGTATTTAGATTTTTAGTGTTCTCGTGCCGTATGCGATCTAACATAAACAAGTCATATCTTCATTGGAAAAGTCATATCTTCATTCCTCAAGCCTTTCCAAGTTAACGTCGCCTACTTACTTATGAATGACAGCTCCTCGCCTCCCCCAACACATACGAAATCATGCGCTTGTGCATCGATGTCCTGTTCTAATGCGTGCGCACAACGGGACATCACAGCGGAGCACGCGCAGTAACTAGATTTGAGGCCCGGACTCAGCAGGGAATGGTGTCTGACAATACATGACGGGCACACGCTCGCTATTCTCAGACGAGATTTCGGCATTCAGAGTGGGCCAGTTTTTGGCAGTGGACGGGTATAAGAGCAGCAACGAATGAGACTACCGGATTATTACCATAAAAGGCGCAAAATGTTTTCACACCGTTATTTATGGTCAGAGGAGTTTAGGAGAGGGGAGAATGGCAATGAACTTAACAGCAGGGGCCAGTGAGGGGTGAGTAGAGTTGAATAGGTGAAATGCTGGTGACAGGCTCTGTCACCACATTATAAGTGCCCTATCTTCTACATAATGTGATCGGCGCTGCAATGTAGATTACAATTTCACTGTATAGTTAGATAGAAATCTAATTGTGCTCCCACAATATAAAGAAATTTAATTATAAGGTTCACTGAAATGACAGCTGAGTAAAAGGATATCTTTAATAGTAACTAGTTTAAAAACAGGGGTAACACACCACTGTGACATAAGCCCCACCGTGAAAATTAAAAAATGTATTAAACAGAAAAACACTGAGTTATTATGATACCTATATCTCTGTGTTTAAACGATATTTGTAGGAATCAGCATATACCCAGGGCACAACAGTAGTACAAACCCTAGTTGAAGCATAGGTGTCCGACAAAATCGGATCTCCTAACGCTGGGTGTAACACAATATAATTGTCCCCAATGCACACATTCCATAGACATTAAACGACCCTACGCGTTTCAGATACTCATCCTCAGGGGTCCGTATCTTGGTAACTCTGGCCTCATCACCAGCGATATTAGTATTCAACAGCGGATATTCCGCTGTGCGTCACGGGAAGATGCACGTATCGATGTCAACGGCATACTTCATTGCAGGCGCTAGGTTACTATAAACGCTAAACTCCACCCATCGTATTCGGCGGCAACACATGAATTGACCAATCACAACACCCTCTCGATTCGTGACACCTGCCCATGTGACCCCCCGCCGTCAGCTGACAGCCAGGGGTCATCATCGGCCGCATCATACCGAACGCGCAGGCGCAGTGGAAGCCAAGGACGTATCGCCCGGACTGCCAGACACGAGGAGGTAAGCGCTAAAAGATGATGTGTTATAAGTATATCTTGCGGGACAGTATAACACCGCAAGTGGGCAACCTCACAAAGCAACTCAAGAGTAAATAAACACATATGAGGTGGACGAAGTTGCTGAAGTCCCTATTACTTAGAAAAACTGACAAAACGATCTCTTTATGTGTTGGCTGATCAATATAGCCATCAAACACTCACCCACCCCAAGGTAAACCACCTATAGGGGGATGGTATCACACATTTAGATAAAACATGTATAATTAGTCTGCTCATTTAAACCTGCTGGTTGTATACATTCCAGTCTATGGATCCATTGCGCTTCCTTCCGTAAAATCAGGTTGTCCCAGTCCCCTCCTCTTTTGGGGGGTCTGACGAGTTCAATTGCTTGAAACTTTAACACTGCTGCCTGGCCTTGGTGTTTAGCATGCACGTGCTTAGATATTGGGGTGTCCCTACCATGGATAATATCTCCAACATGCTCCCTAATACGACGACGAAATTGTCGTGCTGTTTTGCCCACATAATTTAGGGGGCATGGGCATGAAATTAGGTAAACTACTCCTGCTGTCTTACAATTGACATAATCCCGAATATTGTATTTTTTCTGTGTGACAACACTGGTAAAACTATTCCCTTTAAGAATGAAATCACAGGCTTTACAGCTACCACATCTGAAAGTGCCTGGTATTTGTCTATCCAGCCATGTACCCCTAGGTGAAATGGGGTCGAAACAGCTGTGCATGACTCTGTCCCTTATATTTTTCCCTCTCCGATACGTGACAGATGGCCTCTGTGTGATCTGGTCTACTAAATCTATATCAGAACTGAGAATACGCCAATACCTATTCAGTATCTGCATAATGTCATTTTGTTTTGAGTCATAGGTGCCTATGAGTCTGGTAATTTGTTCTTCTTTCCGTTTTTTAGGGACCAGGAGACATTGCCTATCTGCATCCCTTGCTCCCTCATAGGCCTTCCTAATGACACTCTCGGGGAAGCCTCTATCCTTCAATCTTGTTTTGAGTTCCTGGGCCTGGCACTCAAAATCACCCATAGAGCTACAATTCCTGCGTACTCTCATGAATTGGCCTTTCGGAATGCCACGTTTGAGGGAATAAGGATGACAGCTATTCCATTGCAAAAAACTATTAGTTGCTGTTTCTTTTCGATGTACCTTTGTGCGGATTGTACCTCCTTCCGTTTTAGTGATTTTCAAATCTAAAAAAGACAGTTCGTTCTCACTGATCTCACATGTAAACCTAAGTCCTACATCATTTTTATTGAGGGCTGCTACGAACTTATGGAACTCATCTGCTGTAGAGTTCCAGAGAATCAGCACGTCATCAATATATCTAATCCATAATCCAACGGATGATGTCCAATTGACAAATTTGTCCCCAAAAACAATTGTCTCCTCCCACCAGCCAAGAAATAAATTTGCATAGGTGGGAGCAGCAGGACTCCCCATTGCAGTACCACATTGCTGATGAAAGATCTTGTCTTCAAAAATAAATATATTTTTTTCAAGAACAAACTGTAATAACTGCAAAACAAATTGGTTATGGACAGCAAACTGTGTACCTCTTGATCCCAAATAATACTCGATCGCTTTATAACCACATTTGTGAGGTATGGATGAATACAACGCCTCAACATCCAGACTAGCCAGGATTGTATCTTTCTCCAGAGAAATACCATCAATCTGTTTCAAGACATCCATGGTGTCACGTACATATGATGTAAGACTTAAGACAAACGGGCGCAACACCTGATCAACATAAGTACTCACATTTTGAGTTAAATTATTAATGCCTGAAACAATGGGTCTGCCACGTAAGGGAGGATACCCTTTGTGGATTTTGGGCAGGCTATAAAAACACGCCATAACAGGAAATTGTGGGTACAGGAACCCAAACTCTCCTGCACTAATCAAGGATCTGCTCTTTGCATCACTCAGAATGCTCAGCAACTCCTTCTTGAATAGTGCTGTGGGGTTATCCTTTAAAATGGTGTAACAGTTATGGTTAAACAATATGCCCTCACACATTTTTTTATAATCATCCCTACTCATGACCACAATGTTCCCACCTTTATCAGATGCTTTTAGAACGATGTTCTGTTTTTTCTCTAGAGTGGTCAGAGCTAGTCGTTCGGACCAAGACAAGTTGTTATCCATGCCCCTGCTGTCCTGACTAAGACTTTTGATCTCATCTCCCACCATATCCACAAATAAATCCACATTGGTAAAATCTCCTATAGGTGGCAGCTTTCTACTCTTCATTTTTAGGTTGGTGAAGGGACCTAGACCTGGAGCTCTTCCAGATTCCTCTAATAACCCCTCCAAGGCTGCAAGGCCTTCCATATCAGACTCTTCCAACCCTAGTTCCATACATTTTTTTCTATTGTGGTGTTTGAAAAATTTGATCCATTTGAGTTTACGAGCAAATAAATTAAGATCTTTTATCCACGAGAAAGAGTCAAACTTAACTGTGGGGACAAAGGAAAGTCCTTTTTCTAATAATGTGTTCTCTGATGCACTCAAAATATATTCAGATAGGTTGATAATTTGTAGCCTATCCATATTTTTTCCCTTCACTAATCCTTTTGTCCCCTCAGCATATAGCGGGAAATGGGAGGATTGTTGGCTAAAAAATTGTTGCCACTATTAGAAGAGGCTCTACCACGGCCTCTATTTCTACCTCTAGCTCCTCCCCTAAATTTTTGTTTCCCACCGCTACCACCGAAAAATGGGCCCACTCTTTCAGAGTCTGTGGTTTCACTCTCTGATGTGGAAGGGTCAGATTCCCTCGGCCCCCTATTGGTCTGTTGATATTGTTGTTGTTGTGTATGGACAAAATCATACGCTTTTTTCTCCCTAAATTCCTGTAGATCTCTCTGGAATTGGAAGTGTTTACGTTCCTTAAGATGATTGGTAAACCTCTCTAAAGTTTGTTGGAGAATTTTATCCCGTTTATCAAAACCAGGGGTATCTACCAAGGACTTGGCTACCTCAATCTCTTTTTTAAGCTCAGGGGTGGGTGAGTGTTTGATGGCTATATTGATCAGCCAACACATAAAGAGATCGTTTTGTCAGTTTTTCTAAGTAATAGGGACTTCAGCAACTTCGTCCACCTCATATGTGTTTATTTACTCTTGAGTTGCTTTGTGAGGTTGCCCACTTGCGGTGTTATACTGTCCCGCAAGATATACTTATAACACATCATCTTTTAGCGCTTACCTCCTCGTGTCTGGCAGTCCGGGCGATACGTCCTTGGCTTCCACTGCGCCTGCGCGTTCGGTATGATGCGGCCGATGATGACCCCTGGCTGTCAGCTGACGGCGGGGGGTCACATGGGCAGGTGTCACGAATCGAGAGGGTGTTGTGATTGGTCAATTCATGTGTTGCCGCCGAATACGATGGGTGGAGTTTAGCGTTTATAGTAACCTAGCGCCTGCAATGAAGTATGCCGTTGACATCGATACGTGCATCTTCCCGTGACGCACAGCGGAATATCCGCTGTTGAATACTAATATCGCTGGTGATGAGGCCAGAGTTACCAAGATACGGACCCCTGAGGATGAGTATCTGAAACGCGTAGGGTCGTTTAATGTCTATGGAATGTGTGCATTGGGGACAATTATATTGTGTTACACCCAGCGTTAGGAGATCCGATTTTGTCGGACACCTATGCTTCAACTAGGGTTTGTACTACTGTTGTGCCCTGGGTATATGCTGATTCCTACAAATATCGTTTAAACACAGAGATATAGGTATCATAATAACTCAGTGTTTTTCTGTTTAATACATTTTTTAATTTTCACGGTGGGGCTTATGTCACAGTGGTGTGTTACCCCTGTTTTTAAACTAGTTACTATTAAAGATATCCTTTTACTCAGCTGCAATGTAGATTACAGCAGTGTTTTTATTTAGAAAACCAATCAATTTTGACGGAGTTATGACTTATATTAGATTTATGCTAATGACTTTCTTAATAGACAACTGGGCGTGTTTTTACTTTTTGACCAAGTGGGCATTGTGGAGAGAAGTGTATGACGCTGACCAATCAGCGTCATACAGTTCTCTCCATTCACGTAATCAGCACATAGTGATCCTACATTGTTCACTATGTGTGGTCACATACTCACACATTAACGTTACTGAAGTGTCTTGACAGTGAATAGACATTGCTTCCAGCCAGGATGCGACGTCTATTCACAATCCCGACACTTCAGTAACGTTTGTGTGGGACTTGCAGCACAGCAAGCGTGATCTCGCTGTAAGCAGTCATTAACAGCCTGATCTCGCAATGTCTGGCTGTGCTGTAAGTCACACACAAACGTTACCGAAGTGTCGGGATTTTGAATAGACATCGCGTCCTGGCTGGAAGCGATGTCTATTCACGGTCAAGACACTTCAGTAATGTTAATGTGTGTGTATGTGGCCGAACATAGTGATCTAGTAAGATCACTATGTGCAGAGTAAATGAATCGAGAGAAGTGTATGACGCTGATTGGTCAGCGTCATACACTTCTCTCCACAACGCCCACTTGGTCAAAAATTAAAAACATGCTCAGTTGTCTATTAAGAAAGTCATTAACATAAACATCTAAAATAGGTCATAACTCCGTCAAAATTGATTGTTTTTCTAAATAAAAACCACTGTTATCTACATTACAGCACCAATCAGATTATGTAGGAGATAGGGCACTTATAATCTGGGGACAGTCTCTTTAAGTAAAAAAATAGAGAGGTGAAAGCAGCACCAGTTGTCTGATGGTGGTAGAGATGAATAATATATCAGACCGTCCCATTGGATTAGTCAGAGTCCACTATAATATAGTGCAAGAAAGCAAAAGATGGCGTCAGCATATAGTTATTTCATCCTTTATTATAAATGCACCACACAATACCAGAAGGCAATTTTTTGGGCTAATAGGAAAGACTTCATCAACCAAAAAGACTTTCCTATAAGCCGAAGCATTGCCTGCTGGTATTGGATGGGGCTTTTACAACAAAGGATGAAATACCGATATGCGGACGCCATCTTTTACCTTCTTGGACTAGGTAACTTTGGGCTGATTACATCTTGGGAGTCAGTACTCACTCTTATTAACTTAACATGTACGTAATTTCAGTCCCTAGTAGTTGTGATACATTGTACCTCAGAACAGCCCAGCTGCTGCAGATCCTCTGAGGAAAAACGGATAATTGAGGTTCATTTTAATCCAATAATTGGCAAAAAGTCCACCCCTTTCTCTTTTGGGGTGTGGATTATAAGGGTACGAACAGACACCGCGTAAACACGGCAGATGTTCGGCAACTGATTAATTGCGGCAAATACGCAGCGTATTACAGTAGCAGCAGTGTGGGTGAGATTGCAACAAATCTCGTCCCACACAGCGGAAAAACGCGCACATAAATTGACCTGCGGTGCGGTTTCCCCAACCGCAGAATGTCAATTAATGCTGCGGAATCGCAGCTCTTCTGTTGCAGGTTTTCCCCATTCATGAATTCAATGGGGTGCTTAATCCTGCAACTAAGTGGTGTGTGTTGCGACATTTGCGGCGGAATCACAGCGATTCCACATCTAAAATCGCAAGACAAAAAAAAAGTTAGACTTACCCAGATTTCCCTGCTTCTTTTCCAGTCCAGCCTCCTGGGATGACGTTTCATCCCATGTGAACTCTGCAGCCAATCACAGGCTGCAGCGGTCACATGACCTGCAACGTCATTCCAGGAGGCCGGACTGCGCGCAGAGAAGAGGGAAGTATGAAAGTTTTTGGTTTTTTTTCCCCGAAGCTGCTTTACGCAGCAGAAGTTCAGCCGGAAAAACGCACCACAATGCAGTGCGATTTTTCGGACGGCATTTCCTGCGGTTTTCAGGGTGGATACTCTGCGAAGCTTGATGCAGCGTATTTGCCCAGAACACACAGTGTGTTCCTACCCTAAAAGACATGTGAACTCAGACTTCGGTTGCTGCTTTCATTTTCCAAAGAGCCTCTGAAAAATAAGAGCTGGAATCCGATTGGTTGCTATGGCAACTGCTCCACTTTTCCATTGCACCAGTTTTGCAAAATTCCCATTATTTACATACATATGAATGGAATTTCTCTATTTTTACAAAGATCTGATCTCCGTAGAAATGAATCCATTTAGTTGAGCCAAAAAGGGGTAATCTGGATTGACAACCATTTACAAAAAACAACATTCATCCAGCAGAAATCCTGCGCCTGCCCAACTTTATTTATAAGAAAAACGATTGACACCAAACAAAATATTAGCATGGTTTATTTCCGTTTTTCTCACATACGAAAATCTCAATACACTTATGCATGATGAACAATCCTTGGCAATACACAGAACATTGGAGATATTACAGATGAGGAAGCCTTTGGTAATTTCTTGGAGGAAAAAAAAAAATCCAATTCCCTATAAAGTTAGTGGGAAACATGGCAATGATAATAGAAAAAAAATGAATATAGAGAAATACAAATGGCTCCTTTGGTAAAATCTTTGCGCAATTGTTGTAGGTGTCCGGATAACGGAACGCTGCCGCCATTATACACAGTGCGGTGAAAGTATAAGACGCTTCCTTGCTGGGTGTTTTGGTGGCAATAAAGGCACATAACCCGCATTGCCGAAAATGGCAACAAGAAACACTTTGGGCTGTAGTATTAATACAAAAGGTTATTCCTAAAATAGGAGGATGCATAAGATTAGAAAGGCCAATTCTAATGAGATTTAGCACATAAAACAAGGTTTACCAAGACCCTATATTCCCTCATCAAGAAGATGAACTGTAATAAGACGTAACCTACACTTTATAAAAATGACCTAAGCCGAGAATTCCAGGTTATAACCTCCTACACCCGAGCCGCTATAACAGACCTCGTATATAGGTGTTATCCCATATATAACTGCTTCAGTCAGGTCTGGTTGAGGTCCACTACGTATCTGCTGTACACAATATGGAATCCCACTTGGTATAATAATAAGGCACTAGCACTAAAACTGAATACACATTAAAAGTTTTCCCGATACAACAGTTAAAAATACATATACAATCTGCTGCAAACTTATCCTACAGATTAGCAGATATATTACCCACTCAAGCACAGATGATGATTAATAAATAAGAATAAAAAGGTCTAATTTACAGAAGGCAGAAGATTTAGCTCTAAATCCCTATAATGTAAGACATGACCTGTAGTGTCATTCACTTGGCAAACAGCGAGAATATAGCACATACGCCACGATATCACATAGGGAGGTCATAAGTAAAACGATCAGCGATCTTCTTTAGGTCAACCAACCTTTTTTTTTTGGCCTCTGATTGGCACTACAACATCCATCTATACATACTACACCCCCATAGTGCGTTATCATGACAGAGGGCTATAACTAGCCAAGAGAGAGAAAGAAAACATAAGCAGAGTAAAGGTTGATCGGGCAGTACGTTGTAACAGCACGAAATTGGTTTATGACAGCGATCTACAACCTGTAGCCCACCAATTGTTGAGAAATGCCTACATCAGCATGCTGGGAGTTGTAGTTTTTTTTAACCTTTGGAAAACTGAATGTTACAATTCACAGTTTTACGGCGTGGGATAATTCCATGACAAGTCAGGCACACAAGCATGGTAGGTATGACGTACTGCCAAACAGATTAAGTGGAAATTTGGTAACGCCATTATAAAACCATGGATGAAATTTACGTTTGCAGGAGAAATTAGCAATTTTGGATGAGCAATAAAGCCCAACCTATGCATAAAAGTCAGTAATATACATTTTCCTGCATGGATTTCTATACTGCTCTATCCAGTATAATTGCAATGATCACTTATACAGACAGGTAATGGTTCCTTCTACTTGAGCTGCAAGTTAAAGGGGGTTTTCCAGGAGTCAAATATTAATGGCCTACCTTTAGGATAGGCCATCAATGTTTGAATGGTGGGAATCTGACAATCAGAAGAAATAAGAAGCTGAAGCGATGTGTCCCGTCCTGTGTTTAGGGCCGGGCACGCCGTACATACAAGTGTGGCTGTGCCTGGTACTGCAGCTCAGCTGCCCATAGGGATGAGCCTCTGTGCCGGAGTAAACAATAAAGGGGCCACCAACGCCGTTCTTTCATTCTGCTGTTGGTGAGGATCCCAGGGGGTCAATATTTAACTTCCGAAAACCACTTTGAACTTCGTTCACATTGCCATCAAATATTGTAGGGGTTGCTTAGTTTAAAAAATAAAAAAAAGTACACTACTCGGTGTAAGACTAGCTTATAAGGATCTGTCACAAATGACACGGAGTGATCTAGCTCAGCAGTTATTGGTTATTAACGCCAAAAGGGTTGCGGAGACTCCCATCATTGTACTGCCTATCTGAAAACGGGGGAAATATTATGGGACTGCACTGAAGGTCTCTATACACCGATTGTATAACCTGGTTACATCTCACCCAGATATAGGAGTGCGAGTTCAAAATAGTGGGCCCATATTCAGAGATGCCAACGCTAAGACCTACTCATGTAAAGTAAAGTGGCACAGATTATGCCTAATAGAAAAATTCATCCTGATTTCAGTATTGCTTCAGGCAATGGGAGAACAAAAAAAGAACACATCAAGGCACCCCTTTATCTTTTCTAAAAGAGACGGTAAACCTCTGTCCCCCTCCACCCCCTTCCACTGATCGTAAAGGGGCCATATGTCACAGCTTTTTATTAAGCAACCAAATAAAAACCAACACCACATAGTGGTGAAAGGAGATTTTGCTGTTTCCAGCAGCACAATAAAAAAAAAAAGGTTTAAAAACAAGAATTCTACCAAATAATACAGATATGAGCAAAAAAAAAATACGAGCGGAGTCGCAATACAACTTGTACAAGTCCCAAACAGGAGAAGTTTATGATGGAATTGAAATTCCTATGTCATTTGTATCATGCAAAGTGCCTAGTAGCTGTTCTCATGCCCGGCCAAGATGTACAGGTTGCTGTGAGCTGTAGGGTTTGATGTCGGCCTGCTTTCCAAGACGACGACCCTGTAAAGAGATGGAGACATTGTAAAACCATGTTTGCACATAGTGTAAGAAAAAAAAAAGAAAGGTTAATAGATGCAGACAGTCCGTATATTGGTTAAAGAATATACAAACCACTATTGCAAATGGAACTGATGTCATTAATTAAAGTCATAGCAGCTCAATTGAGGTGCCCTATCATTTTCTGGGAAAGCTAGGTGTGAATCAATATGGCTGACATTATACAGCAGGGTTCAGCAGCCTCCGGCACCCCATCTATTGTGAAACTACAACTCCCAGAATGCCCGAAAAGCCTTTGGTTGTTAGGGCATGATGGGAGTTGTAGTTTCACAACAGCTGGAGTGCCGAAAGTTGCCTACCCCTGTTACACACCATCTACAGAGATGGTCAACTCAGCTGTCCCAGACTCCTAAATGTGATAACTTACTGGACAGGTGGGTGACAACCTTTGCAGGGGCTGTAATGGCGGCTATATTGGTTGTTACCCCTCCACATACACCATCAGAGACCGACTGTAATGTTACTTTTGGCAGTAAAATCATCTACCAATAAACTGATAATTCGAAGTCAGGGCTTTTCTTGTCTGCCTTCAATGTCCTTGGTATCTATGGCTTTGCAGGGTAAGAAAGAGATCCTCTGGAGCAGTGTAAGGGTATGTTCACACGGCTTATTCGCAGCCATTTTTCGGCTCATATATGCCTCCAAACATCTGCCCATTGATTTCAATGGGAAACCGGCGTTTCGTTCCTACGGGGCGGTTTTTTACACGGCCGTTTTTAAAAATGGCGCGTAAAAAAACGCCCCGTAATAAAGAAATGCATGTCACTTCTTGAGCCGTTTTTCATGGTCTCAACAGAAAAACAGATCCAAAAACGGCCGTAAAAAACACCTAAAAAAACCAGAGGCGCTTTTCCATTGATAACAGCCACATATGTTGCAGCCGTTTTTTATTAAGAGTGTGAACATGCCCCAAGTGAGGGAAATTTAACCACCAGTGTTCCCAGCTCTCCAGTAGAAGGCCCTGCCATGCAGCTTCCTAGATCTCACTTTCCTAGAGCTCTGCTAGTGCGAGGGATTTTGAGATGAACTGAAGTCACACCGGACTGAGTGCTGTAAGACTGGTGAGAGATGCACATCCTATATAACAACCGTAATGCGAAAAGGAGAGTTCTCTTTTAGAAATTGGGACGGATTATTTTTGTTAGATTCCATACATGACACATAACTACTAGATTTACCTGTCTGATCCTAGCAGGCGAAAGACTCTGGATTCATCAGATATCTCCTGTGTAACCTTAAAAAAGAAAAAAGGTTAAAAAACACAAAATGAATTCACACGACAAGGACACAACTCAGTGCTAGCACATCATGGGTTACATTGCTTGTAACTGGATTAGCCTAGCCAGGATTTCTGGAAAATGTAAAACTAAAACCCATTAACCAAAGATTATATGTTTTACCTGGTTGCAACAGGATTGCAAAGTGTGGACTAAACCAAAACATCCGCTCAGAAAAAAATTAAACAACACGATTTATGCTAAAATGAAAAAACAAAAAACGGAATACGACGCTATAAAATGCCCTCACCTCATTGGATTTAAAGTTCTTTCCCTGCATGCCGTGTTTCCAGAACGCCAAAACACTGTCCTGCAGGCAGACTGGGGGGGGGGGGGGGGGGGGGAGACAATACATAAAAAGATAAGAAAGTTTTTATTCGAGTCACATCACTACTAATATGTTCATTGATTGAGGTCCAGCACTCACCTACAGACTCGATCTGAAAGTTAAAGCTGAGTTCGGAGGCCAGCTTTTTACTGGATTTAAGTTTTCCCTGAAGGTTCACTATTTTTACATAATCTGAAATGGAAAAAAACAAACAAAAACCAAGAAAAGAATTTAGAAAACATGTACACAACAAAAACTAACACACTAAGGGCTCATGCACTCGACCGTTGTGTACTACAATATCCGATCCATTTTTATTGCGGATAGTTTAATGAACCGTTCATTTCTATGAGGCCACGCATACATCCTTTTTTTTTTTTTTTGCGGATCCGTGTGTCCGTTCCACGATTTAGGAATTAGGTCTTATTATTTTCCGTATATGCGGTCCGTCTCACCCATTCTAGTGTATGGGTCTGCAAACAAAAAAAAACGGACAGTGCATGGAAGCCACTAGGATCCGTGTTTTGCCGTCTCCAAAACGGAAAGCGCCGTGTGCACGAGCCCTAAAAGATATGTTACTAAGTCAGTGAAAGATTTAAAGACTTACGGTCAAGGCAGACCAGCACAGTATCCCTCTCCAGCTGCGTCACATGTATGGCATCAATCTGGTGACCTTCTGCTGAGGGAAAGAAATACGTTAAATGTCAAAATGGATTCTTTTCAAAATACCAAAAATGAGTTCCACCGATAAGGAACTCATGTGCACATTCATTTCAATGGGCCGCTGGGTAATGTTGCTTTTCACACTCAGCGGCAGGATGTACCCTGGCTGTAATACACAGCAACTCTACAGGGTTAAAAAGTCATTTCTTGATCACCAGCTTTCCATGATTCAATAACTGTGCCGTGACCAGCGCGCTATTGAGAACCTATGGCAATCAGAAGCACTAGATATTGTATAAGGAGATTTTATAACATACAGATAGGATATAAAAAGGTTCCAAATGACAATTTGGGGAAGGTTACCTGTGCCAATCTTTGTAAACCAGGAGGACGCTGAGCTGAGGTTGATGGTCTCAAACTGTACAACCTGATTGGCTTCTACACCTTTGCTGACAGCTACACACACCATAGGGTACTCCTGCTCCGGTATTACCAACATTTCAAAGACCTTCAATGGACTCGGAAGAGGAAAGTCGAAGTGCTGGAAAACAAAAAGATGAAGACATGGCTTTAAAAGATGAACAGTGTTGGCAGTATGTGTGGAAGAGAGAAGTGGATAAACCATTTTTACAGACATTGTCCCACTGGAAATAATCGATTGAGGAGGTCCCCATCAAATCGATGTGATCAATGGAGAAAACGACAGTGTAAATGAATAAATATGCACCGATCTCAATTTATATGGACTTTGCTCTAGCTAGTTTGTGTCTATTCATAAAATAAATAGATATACAGTACAAGGACTACTGAGTATTAAAAGGGTTGTCTGGAGAGATAAAATGTATAGCCTATCCTCATGATAGGCCATCAATATCTGATCAGTGAGAGTCCGACTCTCGGCACCCATGCCGATCAGCTGTTATGAAAGGGCCGCGGTGCTTGGCCAAGATCAGCTTCCCCTACATTCCTTCTACTGCTTCGGGCCCAAGGGGAGGGAAAGCCGGGCGAGGGCCCAAGGGGAGGGAAAGCCGGGCGAGGGCCCAAGGGGAGGGAAAGCAGGGCGACCTGAGGATAGGCCATACATTTTATCTCTCCAGAAATACACCTTAAAAGGCGTTTTCTGAGATTTTCTATTGGTGGCTCATCCTTAGGATAGGCCATCAATGCATGATCCGTGAGGGCATCAACTCTCGGATCCCCACTGATCTGCAGATTAAAAGGAGCAGTGGCGCTCGCTGGAGCACTGCGGCCCTTTCTCGGATATACTTGACATACTAATGTGGCTGTTCTGGTTGTCATTAATACATACAGATACTTATACCAAAAATAATACAATGGGAGCCGGTAATGAATTTATGCATCAGGATACAAACCCGTATCAACATGAACTTCTGCATGGGCTCATACCACTGCAATAGCACTATGCCAGATGGCAGTGCCCCACAAAGATACTTGTGGCCTGTATACGGGTTTCTTACTGTATGGGGGGAAAAAAAACAAAAAGACACAAGAAATCACTAGGTTATTAAATACTTTCTTTATCAGTTTCTTTCACATTAAATGTATTTTATCTTAAGCTGACCATAGACACAACGGTGATAGTCAAAGGAGTATTTTGGTTTTATGTAACAGTATATGATCGGCGGGGTCAGACATCCCGGACCGATTAGCTGTTCTGGCTGCCTCCGGGCACCGGAGGTTATGCATAACACCCGATGCCCAGAGGCAGCCGGAACGGCTGATCGGTGCAGGGTCTGGGTGTCGAACCCCCACCGATCATATACAGATAACCCATCCTGTGGATAGGTCATCAGTATGACCTACAACATTATATAATGAAAGGTTCTGCAACTTTCTATTATACTTTGTGATTTAATTCCTCACCATTTTTAACGCCTCTGTTTGCTGTCTGTTAAGGAAAACATCTTGTAGCTATAATGCAAAATCATCTACCCAATAGTCACAAATATTAGATCACTGGCAGGATCAGGGGAATACTGGGCTGTCTATGGTCAGGTATAGTCACAGCGTGTCAACTTGAACCATCTCTGGCTGGGGCTACATGTGTGAAACAGGTCATTCCATGGTGCTCTTTCCTAAATCTACTTAAGAGCTACACGTTCTAAAGCAACAACGTTTTCTTCTATCAAATGGGGCCACGTGCACTTAGAGAACAAGGCATGCTCCCGGACTAACTCTGATGAACGGGGGGTGTCCTAAACACTATCACTTGTGCAAACACAGCTTTAAAGGGGTTCTCTGGTATAGAAAAACAAATTTCAAACATTCAATTAGGGCATTCTGAATCTCTCGTTCTGGATGACCCAGAACTTCCTTACATTACACGGATAGCTCATTGGTTTAAATGAGAACTGTGTAATGCTTTATTTCCCCTGAGGTGGCGCTGCACGTAAACTGAACACTTTCTGCCGGGTTCCAGCACAGAATACAGCTGATCGCTGGAAGTCCAAGCAGCGTCCTGTAATCAGCTTATTGTTGGGGGACCCTTTTAACGAGAATTAATTGTTCAAAGTGGACAGCTTTTTTTAATGAATAATCCTTTGTTACATTGGCATTATTATTATTATTTTTTAACCCCTTAGTGACCACTAATACGCCTTTTCACGTCGGTCACTAATGGGCTTTAGGCTAGGCTGACGCCTTTTCACGTCAGCCTAGTCTAAGTCCTGCACGGGTCTCCCGTGCAGGCTGGAGCCGGGGCTCTGCTGTCTGATGACAGCTGAGCTCCTGCTCCAACGCCCGCGATCGAAGTTTACTTCGATCGCGGCCGTTTAACCCGTTAAATGCCGCCGTCAATAGCGACCGCGGCATTTAACTTTGTTTACAGAGGGAGTGAGCTCCCTCTGTCACCCATCGGCGGCCCGCGAATGAAATCGCGGGTCTCCGATGGGGTGTCATGGCAGCCGGGGGCTTGATAAAAGCCCCCAGGTCTGCCCTGGACATATGCCTGTTAGGACGCGCCGGAGGCACGTCCTAACAGATTGCCTGTCAGATTTACACTGACAGGCAATAATGCTCTGGTATACGAAGTATACCAGAGCATTATAGCAGCGATCGGAATATCGCACAGTAAAGTCCCCTAGTGGGACTAATAAAATAAGTCATCAAAGTGAAATAAATATTATTAATAAAAAGTACAGTAAAAAAATAAATAAAACAATTTTTTTCCATAAAAAGTGGTTTTATTTAGTAAAAGTGTAAAAAAAAAAAAAAAAGTACACATATGTGGTATCGCCGCGACCGTAATGACTCCATTAATAAAGTTAATATGTAATTTAAACCGCAAAGTGAACACCGTAAAAAAAAAACCGCAAAAAACAATGGCGAAAGTGCATTTTTTTTCCATTGCCCCACAAAAAAGTCATAATAAAAATGAATCAATAAGTCCCATGTACCCCAAAACAGTACCAATCAAAACTACGTCTTGTCCCGCAGAAAACAAGCCCAAAAAATCACTACATTGATGGAAAAATAAAAAAATTACAGCTCTTGGAAAGCGACGATGCAAAAGCAAATAATTTTAGTTCAAAAGTGTTTTTATTGTGCAAAAGTCGTAAAACATAAAAAAACCTCTACATATGTGGTATCGCCGTAATCGTAGCGACCCATAGAATAAAGGTAACATGTTATTTACGTCGCATAGTGAACGGCGCCAATTTAAAAACGCATAGAACAATGGCGGAATTTCAGTTTTTTTTTATAATCCCCCCCCAAAAGGGTTAATAAAAGTTAATATAAAAATTATATGTACCCAAAAATGGTGCTATTAAAAAGCTCAACTAATCCCGCAAAAAACAAGTCCTCATACAGCTATGTAGACGAAAAAATAAAAACGTTATAGCTCTTTGAATGAGACTATAGAAAAACGAATAAAATAGCTTGGTCATTAGGGCCTAAAATGGGCTGGTCACTAAGGGGTTAAGGAGATGGGAAGCGAGGGAATATAAAAAAAAAAACTATAAAAAAAACTTAATAATTTACTACTACTACTTTAGAAAATGCATGTATAAAATGATAAAATCTGATGACATGTGCAGGCAGCGGCACTTTTCCAATCTGTTGCCCCAAATCTGCTTGGTCTCCTGTGAGCTGCACGGGACAACCATTCCAGTTTCACGAAAAGCTGCTGACATTTAGAATTTTTCCCCTTTTAATTCAGCCATAGAATATTATTAAGCATGAGAATCTCCTACACCAATCTTGTGTCCTTACCAATACAGCACTTGTGGCAGCTCTTGGTATCTGGGATCTTTGCAGTGAGGGCAAACTTCCTGAAAATGGAAATGTTAACAATTTTAGGCCCTTTATCTACTGTTCCATTTCTAGGGATTAGGGCTCTAGATTTAAGAGCCTTTTAGACGATTCGATACTCTTTCGGATAATCGTTAGATTGAGCAAAAGTGATCAATCAGCCCAGGTGTAAACACTGCAAGCGATCGAACGATTAACGATATATCCTTTGTATTCATTGTTTTGAATGAGGGAATTATTATTGTTCGTCTTTCAACGACAAAGCAGTAGGCGTTTGCTTGTTCAGTGTGGAGTGTCCCATAACGGTCGTACATCCCACCAAATGCAGTAATTGGTTAGATGCCAGAAAAGCGACCTAAACACCGATCGCAACAACGACTATTTCAACGAGAATAGATGCAATTAAATAACAATCGTTCGCTACGGAACGACGCGCTAACGAATCGTTATTAATAGTTCGATCGTTACAATTTCTTGGCTCGTCTAAAAGGCCCTTTAATTTTCTACATAGTGGATTGTATAACACAACAACGGGAAAGTTAAAGGGTAACTAAATGTTCAACAAACTTCTGACTTAACATAGTGACATGTCAGAAGTTTTGATTGGTGTGTGTCCGAGCACTGAGACCCCCCATCAATCGCTAAAACTAAACGGCAGGGGTGTTCGGGTGAGCGCTGAGCCGCTTCGTTTCTGTTCGGCTTTTTTCTAAAAGCCGACGTAGCGGAGTACAGGCTCATAGACTTTCTACTGTGCCCGTACTCAGATACATTGATTTCTGGAAAGAGCCGAACAGAAACTAAGCAGCTGAGCGCCCACACGAGCACTTCTGCTGCTTCGTTTTAGCGATTGGTGGGGGTCTCAGTGCTCGGACACACACCAATCAAAACGTCTGACATGTGTCAATGTCATGTCAGAAGTTTGTTGAACATTTAGTTACCCTTTAAGGATATGAAAAGGTAAGAAGGAAAGGAAGTAGAGAGAAAGAAAGAGAAGAAGGAGGAAGGAAAGAGAAGAAGGAGGAAGGAAAGAGAAGAAGGAGGAAGGAAAGAGAAGAAGGAGGAAGGAAAGAGAAGAAGGAGGAAGGAAAGAGAAGAAGGAGGAAGGAAAGAGAAGAAGGAGGAAGGAAAGAGAAGAAGGAGGAAGGAAAGAGAAGGAGGAAGGAAAAGGGAGAAAAAGAAAGAAAGACATGTAGAGAGAGTTTATTTTCTTTACCTGGGTAATATTCTATCCGGAAAGCGATGTGTTTGGATATGGGCAGCCAGTCCAGGCTTTTTGGCTTGCTCAAAGAGACCAATTAGATTGTGTGAATAAAGCTGCAGAGTTTTACCTAAAAAATAAAGAAAAAATAAATAAATATAGATATATTTATATATATCTCCTCTATAAGGTGTGTCCTTACGCTGCACATACACCCACCTTATAGAGATCGCCTTGTCGTGGCAGGTGGGCTCACACGATTTGATCAAAACGTGCGCTAAGAACCTCCCTAGTGTAAGTAGATTCAGCAGCAATGCATATTTATTTATTTATAGTTTTTAGGTGGCATTGGTGTTTGCAGTGTGTGGTCGCCATTTTCTTCTGTGCTATATATTACATATATTCTATATCCAATCTTTAAAAGCAGCCTCTTAACGGGGCAAGTAGGGTACAATTTCGAAACAATGGCATAGTTTCTGTTTCTGCATTTTCTTTTTTTTTTTTTAAGGCGGGATTCACACGACCGGGTCGCGTCCGAGCCCGAGTGCCGGCCGGTAAAATCGGCCATTCTGCCCGGCCGGTTTGCATAAAGTTATGCATCCGTGCCGGGCCGGGCAGATCCGGACAGTGACATCATCGGCAACTCCTGAAGGGGAATCCCCATGTGTTCGGGGATTCCGCTTCAGGAGTTTCCCCTGATGTCACTGCCCAGATATGGACAGAGACATCAAGCGCTCTGTCCAGGAGCGGAATCCCCGAACACACAGGGATTCCGCTCCTTCAAGGAGCTAAAGTGCGGCTAGCACATAGCAGAGCGGGGAGATACCTCCCCGCTCTGCTATAGTGGCGTCGCTACAGTAGTAGCAGCCGCAGCAGCAGCTGCTGCAGCTGCTAACAGCGCCATCAAAGGTGTCGCCGGGCCAGGGCGCTTTTAATACAAGCAGGAGAAGGGAGCCAGCGCAGCGCTCCCTTCCACCTGCTGTACACCCCGGCCCTGCCACACCGTGTACAGCGATGCCATTCGTCAGAATGGCATCAACTCCTCCTCCTCACATGCACTCTGCGCTGTGAGGAGGAGATAGAGCGCAAGAGCCGGAAAACCCGGCCGTCACTCGGGACACATCCCGGTGATGGCCGGGTATTACCCGGCCCCATAGACTTCTATGGGAGCCGGGCGGCCGGGTACCCGGGTGAAAATAGAGCATGTCCTATTTTTTGACGGGCGGTTCTCCCGGCCGTCAAAAAATCGGTCGTGTGAATAGCCCCATTAGCGGTCTATTATTCCTAATGCAGCCGGGTGCCGGCCGATTTATGAACGGCCGGCACCCGGCCGGGAAACCCTGCCGTGTGAATGAGGCCTAAATGTTTTGTCAAAGATTAATCGGAGAGAGTACTAGAGCAGCGGTGCTTTGACCTCCTACATGAATAGCAGACAGCGGATAAGGGTGTATTCAGACACTGCAGTTGAGGTGCAGTCACTACCGCATAAATGCATGCAGTTTTACCGTTATTGCTGCGGTTGCGTTATTTTACAGGTAAAACCTTTATTTAAAGGAACAGTGTCACGAAAAAAAAAATGTTTACATCAGTTTGATTTTAGTGCTTTATTAAAAACTTTTGTATTTATTTGTGTGTTTGTGTGTTACTTTTTTCTATTTTTACACTTTTTCTTCCCTATGGGGGCTGCCATTTTTTTTTTCCATTTCTGTATGTGTCGATTAACGACACATACAGACATGGACTACGGCAGCTACAGTCCCATAGTGAATGCGAAAGGGGGCCGTCCATCCACTATGGTGTACGCCGTCTGTGTGGGAACGGCGCATGCGCCGCTCCCACACAGTCCAAGTTGAACTGTGCGCCGTCCGGCGCCATTTTCCTGTAGACCGGAAGTCGCGGCCGGACAGTAAGATTACTACTTCCGGTCGCGGCTTCCGGACTTGTGCACATGGAGCAGCGGCAGCAGACGGAGCGGACGGACCGGAGGGAGCGGCGGCGACTGGAGCAGGTAAGTGATTTCTGTGTATGTAAGTGTTTTACTGTGTGTTTACTAGT